>NC_090449.1:895767758-896012147 GCF_031143425.1 Pleurodeles waltl
GTACTACACTTCCTACCACATGGACAGGTGCAGACATTATTCCAATTATGAAAAAGGGACATAGGAACAGCCCAGGCAACTATAGACAGACCAGGCTTATAAATAGTCTCCAAAGACTCTTTTGTAGACAAATACTAGATAAGCTAAGAGACTGGATAGACAAGTATGATATCCTGTCAGACCTACCTACTGGTTTAAGAAAAAAAACACGTTTGTCCAAGTGTTTAGGTTTGTGCTGTTATAGTGTAAAGCTGTTGTACCTGGCAAAGGACTTCTTAGGTTCAATTTGTCCTGATACAGCAAGAAAAATGTTGGCTAGTTTTAAAGGAGATTGGTTTCTCTGATAAAATTCTTTCCTTCATAATAAGGCTGCATGAGGAAATCCACAATCAAGTCAGATGGAGGGTGTGAGGTGAGTGCATACCTATCCAAAAAGGGGTTGTGACAGAGGTGAGTTCTAGCACTGATACATTTTCATTGTTCATAAACGACATAGTGGATTTTCTCAGAACATGCAAGAATGATTCCTTGAAGTTACCCTGCATGGGACGTGTGCACTCCTATTTGCAGAGGATACACTAGTGATCTCCAAGTATGGGTTTTACAGGTCTTTTTGAATTGATTTGAAGACTTCTGCAGGCATTGAGGGTTGGAAGTGAATACTGTTTCACCTCCACTACAGCTATATGATGTACAAGCATTGGGGGTAGACCATATATAGTGTACAGCTCAGGGGATGTCACAGCAAATAGACTGCAGAAGACCCTATCAGCAATTAACATCTAGCGTGAAGAAATATACTTGGGATTGTAGATCATGTATTGTTTTTCTCTACAGTTTATAAATCTAGAGCAGAAAATCACTTGTCCCCATATGAAATCAGATTGGGGTGCTGTGATATGAACCTGCTTTACGAATTTTCAGATCAGACACTAGTGAGACCATTGTTGTTAATTTGCCCAAATTTCTTATGTATATGTCACAACATAACAATATTATTAATTAAGTTCTATTTGTTTGGTAGTTCGCAATAGTTCATAAAGGATTTTATTATTCTAGCACATGCTAGAAAGGTAAAAGTGTTCCATATTATTTCTCAACCTGAATGCAGGGATATGCTTCTGTGGAAGCATCACCTATTTCTTGCCTTTGATTGTTTAATGAAAGCAGCAGTTTGGTAGGGAATTGTGTATCATCAATAGTTCTTTAATTTTGATGCTATTCATTTATAATGTTATATTGATTTTGTTATATCAAAATGTGCAAATTATGTAACATTTGATTGTTTAATGGTGTGGACCATGAATAAACATTTTGACTGACTGGATACAACATCACTTTCCTTGCTCACTCCTCACTGGGTATGTGTTGTAAAATGTTGGTAACCCCACTGTACTGACATTTTCTATGAGTTCTGTGCATAGATCAGAGTCAAACTTTGAAAAATAGTCTGCCAGAAGACCATGTTAGGTTTTCTGATGCCAGTTAACATTTTCTTGACCAGTTGATTACTTTGTCTTGTTTACGGTGTGAGAGGAGTTCTTGTGGTGGGAAACATATCTTGCTATACCCTGAAATTATCTGAGGTCTAACTCATCTACTGATGTAGAGCTGTTTCCAAGTGTCTCATGACTCCACCTGTATTCCTTGCTAGAAAAGGATGTGGCTAGCAAACTGAAGCTCATGCTTGTGGCAGTGGCAGCCAGCAGTTTTAGGAGTGAGGGGGGTGGGCAGGAAACACACTCACACTTTCACACACACACGCACGCATGCACATCCATTAACAGCACTCATCAACATTCAAACATAAACGCACACACCAAACATTCATTTAAAAAGATCACACACACACACATACCTTCAGCCTCAGTAGTCCCAGGAGGGTTGGGGCTGCTGCCTTCCCTCACTTGATGACCTTAGGTCAGCCAATGAGGGAAGGCAGCAGTCCCAGCCTCGTCACAGAGAGGGAAGGGGTCAGTGAGACTGCTGACCCCACCCCAATCCATTCTGTGACGAGGTGTCATTGATTGACATTCGCCCTGGGTGCTTCAGGGCTTAAACCTGAAGCGCCCCGGTCGAAGTCAATGGTTGACGCTTTCCTCATCACCCAGGGGAGGGCCTCGAGTCACTTTTGCTGAGCCGAGGGGGTCACGCCCATAGGGGCGGTGACCTCTTCAGCCCAGCACAGTTCCGCTCAGGAAGCCAGGAGTCTGTGCAAATCGCGCATGTCTGCTCCTGGCTGCCTGACCTGAACATGAAGAGTGTCTGTCAGGCTGACCTTTGCTCAGCCTGACAGACACTCTTCATGAGGGGCAAAAGGTGGGGGTTCGTGGCCCCTCTGCCCTAAAGGATGGGTCTTGCCTACTTGCCAGTGTTCTATATCACCTACAGCATCCGAGGATTTCAACAAGAAACAATATGTGAATGATGAGCTGCTTGTATCAAAACAGCCCCATGTTCATTCAGACCAATGTGGTACATCAGCAATGGAAGGTGAGCTCTACTTGTTGATATTTTTTGTACAAATCCAGTTTTGGGTAGTATCCAGATCCTATTCACATAGACAATAACTGCAACAATGTGGAATGCCAAATATCTTTCTACTTTAGTGGCCATTTTGAGCATACACACATAGAGACAAATGAAGATTTTTCATATGCTTCTCTAGGGTATGGCCGTTATGAGCAATGCCCTCTTTACACATAATTTGGATTCAGTAGTTAATTAGTTTCAAGCAACCTTTCCCTACAATAGTAAATAATTCTATTTGTCCTTTAATTTATATATATAAATATATAGTTTTATATATAATTTTAATATATTTCTAATTTAGCTGGGCTCACTAAGATAAGGAGTCAGTTATTAAGTTGGGAGATAAATATTTAAATTAATTAACAATATATCATTAATATATAGGGGGTCATTATGAGTTTGACGGATGGAAAAGTATGTCTGCCAAACTCCCAAAAGGGTGGCCACGGTCTATGTGGTGACCTCTCCGCTGGCGTCATTAAGAGATTCCTGCTAGGTCAGTGGGCAGAAACCTAAGTTTCCATCCGCTCGCCTAGCGGGAAACAGACTACAGCATTGTCACCTGCTTGTAATCAAGCCGGCAGCAATGCTGTAGCAAGCAGGGTGTACTAGCACCCTTGCAATGTTCACTGGCTGCACAGCTGGGAGCTGGGCATGGGGCACTTTGGACCTGTTCTCCACCAGCCTTTTGATGACGATGTTACTGCCATGAAAAGGCTGTCAGGGAACAAGGCCATAATCCCCAGGGCAGCGCTGTTTGCAGCGCTGCCCTGGATAATTTGGATCTCTCCTACCTCCAGACCACCGGGATCCAAGATCCTGGCGGTGCTGGTGGTTCCCTGGCAGTGCAACCACCAGGGTTTAAATCTGGCGGTCCAGACCACCAACCCAAGTGTGGGGGTCTATAGACTGCCACACTCGGAATGAGCCCCATAATATTTAAATACGTAAATAAAAAGTGGGCAGTGCTATGATTAAGTAAGAAAGTGATACCTACTTTGTGGAGGCTACAGCTACTTCAAAAGTAAATTGCTCTGTAAAGGTACTAGGTTCTTCCACCATTTATGGCTGCAGGCTAATCAAAACCTGAGATACATATGTGCAAAGGATTGACTTGACAGATTGATGTAAAGCATGATCTGAGTATCTTTGTAATTTGGCAATGCTCTAACAAGTGTTGCAATTTTTTGTCATTGTATTACTGGTGATTAGGTTTTAGTTCATCACCATGAGTCCCATCCGCTGTGCTACACCTGTATTGAGGAAAGTAGGACCAGGCCCTTCATCACTCAGTACATATAGGTCATCCTGAAGGCTACAACCTCATATTTCATAGCTTTACCTAACTTTCCCAACAAAACATTTGAGCATTGGATGCTGATAGTTGTTTATATATGCATGATGACAGTTGCTGCTCCGCTCCCATTTCCTCCTACTCAGACATACAGTTGTTGTTTTGTGCTGTACTGTTATCCAGATTGCATTTTGTAATGAGTGGCCCCACATCTAGATCTACTGAATCCGGTCTTTTGATGTCAAACCGCCACAACATGTTCACTCTCTATAATATGGAAAACATATTTGTGAGTTTAGAAGAGCACATATGAGAGACACAGAGAAAGAAAGAGAGAGAGAGAGCAAGAAAGAGAGAAATAGATAAAGGAAATTAAAGTGCAACATAAATATATGTTATAATGTCGGAAGACATTAATCATTCCTTTCTTTTAAGTGTGACAGTTCATGGATCTATATCCAAGGGTCTAGTTTATTGTTGTTGCAATTTAAGCTCTTCTGAAGAATCCATTTGCCTGTTTTTAATATTTTTCCAGGATAGTTTTAAAGGTATTTTTTTCACCTTTAACGCCTTGCTAGTTTTCTTGCAGTCTGTGTGAGAAACAAAATAGTTCACCTTGTTCCTAATAAGTGTTGTTTTGTTTCCTACCTTTAGGTTTTTAAAATGTATCTTCTCTCCTTTTTCCTAGAAAGGGATAGAGCTACTCAGTGGACGGAGCCTGTATCATACGTAAATGTTGTCTCTTGGTTTAGTATAATTGAGGCAGCCTTGAAAACTCAACAGCACATTTAACCTGTTTTAAGGTGGGTCAGCCCAAGTATTTCTGAATTACTTGTTTAACATTGGTCATAATATTCCTTTATGCTTCACTGCCAGTGGTGCCTCTTTGTTTGTCCTTGCGTGCCTGATGCACTAATCCCTATTTGCAAACCATGATGTCCAAATTGCAAGCTAGCTAGTTTGTGAACTGCAAATCAATTTGACAAGTGACCAATGAACAGAGAGGTCACATTGCAAACTGCATTTTAACCAGGCAGATCTCAATTTCAGCCCCCTAAAAAGCCATGTGAATGTAGGGATGGTGACCTGCAAGAGACAGCAGACCTATGTCCCCAGGCAGGCTTTCCTTAACATATGAAACATTTTTAAATTTGCATTTGTCTACTAAAATGACATGTATTGATTAAAAAACTTTTACCTTTGGGAACACTTTAGAGGGAGCAGGCTGTAGTCATCCCAATCACTGCCTATTTACCCGACTATTGCTTTCTCCCTGTTAAAAACTATGATAAATTTCACTGGGATTCCAAAGGAGGATTGACATTCTTTTGTGTGTCCCCCTCTTTGTAATTCAGGATGAGAAGCAAAACGTAATGTATGACCCCTAAGGTACCTTTGGAACTTTTGTTTTTTGCTCACAGAGCCCATGAGTTTGTGGGTTCCATGTTTTACGACAGTAAAAGAGGATCAGACATCAGACCTTATGTGTGATGTACTTGCAAGAACACAGACACAAGTAACAGCTTTTTGCACTTCCTTACCTAAATTAAAAGTGTCATACGTGCCATGAATTATATCCTATCGTATGATAAATATGTCATCTTACGTCCAAAACATCTCATTTAGGAAAAGTTTGCAGTGAGTCAAATTTTTAAAACCTAAAAGTATCAGCAATAATGGTAATAATGTAATAACAATTGATCTTCCTGTAGCTCTTCATACCACACATGCATTTTCTATGTGTTGTCAATAGAAGTGTTACCAATGCATTCCAAAACTCTTTTCTACTTAACACAGTATTCCTCCGACTTAAGTAACAAACATTGTAACCTTTGTAGAGGGGGCACAGTAACTTGGATGAGACAGTATTTCATATGCTTTTGCTACTTTATTGAAGGATTGGCACAAAACACAGCAGAATAATATGAAGTTCGTGCTGAACAATATGAACGATGTGTACTTGAATAGAAGGCAATCTCTTGAATGGAAATGTAGAAGAGGGGAGGATCAGGCAGCCATCATCAGAATCCTTCTACTGGTGCACAGACCAGAGACTCTGCTCCCTGGAAAGAGAAAACAACCATAAATACTGATCAACTCACTGAGGAAAGTGGAGATAATTCAGTTAATGCATGAAAATGAATTTAAACTGAGGCTAATGTTAAGAGTTCACAAGTATTCATTCATCATGCATTAAAGTAACTGTTATATAGTTTGTATGATTGTACAAACTGCATGCGTGTGGTTCTGTTGCTAAATGAATTTGAGTTTTGGAATTTTACATGGTACAATAAATGAAGGATCTATGTTTAGGATAAATAATTCAGTAGTTAATGAAGGAATCAGCTTAGTTAGTATGATGCTGTGTTAAATAGTTCATCCTTAGGCCATTCTTATGAACAATCCTATTAGGCTCTCACTTTACTAGAGAATCACTTACCATTTCCAGTCATCAAAATGACAGGTAGTGAAGGTCTACACAGCCATCAGATATAGGTGCTTTTGCTCAGCCCGACTGGCACTCTTTATGAGGGGCAAAGGGTGGGGGTGTGGCCCCTCCGCCCCAAAGGACGGGCCGCGGCTGTCCACAGGAGACTTATTGTGTGCAGTGAGTTAAAAACAAGCATTTTGCATATCTAGGAAATTTCCTTTGTTGACATAAGTTCAGCCAACACCATATGCTAATCAATTGTGTCTGTTCCATAACACACATGTTTTATTAAAACATTTGAATTTAAATCTAGTTGTTGTCTTGAAAGTCCTACATCACACAACAGTTTAATATATTTTTGTGGGGTTCGATTTACCAAATTACAAGAAGCACTGCCGTGGCTGTTGATTTTACTGGAGACAGCAAAGCTATGGAAAGTGATTTTTCACCTTATCGAAAAAACACCTTACTCCTATAGTGCTACCAAATTTTGTAACTAAAAATGCTCACCTGACCTTAAAGCATAGATCATCATTTGTCTTCCCAAACATATTTTTGTGAGCGTGCAGTAAATCCCTCTGAACAATTTTCTGTTGTACCAGTCTGTGTCCTCTTTGGACTGCTACATCTTTTGGGTAAAATTGTGCCATTCCCCTTTGCATGTATAAGGTGGGACTTTCTGCCATTGAGTCGTCAGGCAATGACGTGCGGTAATTTTAGGAGGGAGGGGGGTGTGCAGGAAGCACACTCATTGATACATTCACACACGCACGCACACCCACCTCCATTCACAACACTCATCAAATATTCAAACATACATGCACGCACCAAACATTCATTTAAGAACACACACACACACACACTTACCTTTCGCTCTGCCTCCGAGGTCCCAGGAGGGTTGGGACTGCTGCCTTCCCTCACTGGCTGACCTTAGGCCAGCCAAGGAGGGAAGGCAGCAGTCCCAACTTCGTCACAGAGTGGGATGGGGTCAGTGAGACTGCTGACCCCACCCCACTCTTTGACGAGGTGTCACTGATTGAAACTCGCCCTGGACGCTTCAGGGCTTAAACCTGAAGTGCCCAGGTCGGAGTCAATGGGTGATTCTTCACCTTGTCACCGAGGGTAAGGGCCTTGAGGCTCCTTTGCTGAGCTGAGAAGGTCACACCCATAGGAGCTGTGACCTCTTCAGCCCAGCAAAGTTCAGCTCAGGCAGCCAGGAGTCTGCGCAAATCGTGCATGCCTCGCTCCAGGCTGCCTGATCTGAAATTGAAGAGTGCCTGTCAGGCTGACCTTTGCTCAGCCTGACAGGCACTCTTCATGAGGGGCAAAAGGTGGGGTGGCGTGGCCCCTCCGCCCTAAAGGACGGGCCAGAGATGTCCTCAGGAGACTTATTGTGTGCAGTGAGTTAAGAACAAGCATTTTGTGTATCTAGGAAATTTCCTTTGTTGTCATAAGTTCAGCCAACACCATATTTGCTCTGAGAACATTTTTGGGATGTTGCTATTTTGATTAATACACTTTCTCAAAGCATGTCTTAGCTGCAGTTACCTAATTGCCGGGGATTTGAGTAGCACTAATTCATTGCATAGTTGATTAAATAAAATCATAGATGGCTAGCACAAGCATCTTTGAGTTTGGAGATCCCATATATGTCCCACTTCCCACATCCTTTCATGTCTTTAAGGTCTAATAGGCTGAACTAGTTACTGGTTGGAATATTGTTTATTCTAATTTGACCATTCCCATTTCTCAATCCCAAATCACTGTCTTGTGGGAAATGGTTATGGGGCACATTATTTCTACTATATAGGGCATTTAAATATCCATTGTCACCAAATGAGTGACAGTTAAACAAGAGAGAGAGTTTCTGTTGTGTTGAGAATTACTATTGTTCACTACCATCAACTTGGATGCACAATACTAAGCGTGCATATCTGGGAAGGCCCTGCCACAATCTTACCTTCTTCTACTCATCATCACAAAGGAGATCCCATATGGGCCTCTACCCCACAAAGTACAGAGTATTGTGTCTGGGCTCAAGAAAAAAAACTTCTGGAGCAATGTATATTGGAGTATGTACAGAAAATGTTACACACAATATTATTTTGTATTATTCTGTTTGTCTGTCATGTGTTGAAAAGGAGGAGCTTTTCAAAATGTGTTTATAATCACCCTTAAATTGTACCAGTGCCTGTGTCAGATTATTCTCAAAGAAACCCTTGTTATCCCTCCCATATCCTGATTGAGAAATATTTAAAGCTTTTCTAGCAGTCTGGAAGCAATTGGAGTAGTGTCAGGAAGTCTTTTATGTGAAAACAATAACTATTTTCACAGTCTAGGAAAACCTGATATTAAATATCAAATAAATTACTCTTAAGCAAACCTTGCTGCTCACAAGGTAGGGTGCATAATAGTTAACAGTGGAAATTGTGGTACATTAGAAACAGCATGTTCCACCAGTGACCTGGCCTAAAACTGACATTGTCACTGGTGAGGCTGTTACTTGCAGTTGGGATAGTCAAACTATATAGTATATGTTTTAATCTATATATGTTGCCCTGCACCACCTATAAACTCCATTCAAAGACCTTCAAAGATTGTTTTGTATAGTTAATAAAAATCCAATCTAATGGCAAAGACACATTTTATTACATACGTTTGATTGTACAGCTTGTTCTTGGTCTGAATGTGGTGTGAAAACTTCTCATAGAGGAGAGACACTGGCATGGGTGTCTTTTCCCTGCAGGAAGACAGTTCGGGCAGACTCAAGAACTTTATTAACTTCAAAGAGGCCTTTCACAAGCTAATTTTAGGTGACACGAGGAAAGACCCTGTCTTTGTTCCCAGAAGAATGTTTGAGTGTCCACAGAGAAGGGGACTGTTACTTACCTTGGCTGCACTTCTGGGTTGGCACACTGGCTCTACACAAATCCATTTTGAATTTGGAGAATGAGGGCACTGCTCGGTTGTTCACAGTAGGATAAAAAGAAACTGCTGAAAAAGAGGATACGGTTGCCCCAGGGAATTTGTACTGCCTTGAGGAAGGAAGAAGCTACGCAGCACCACTAGCCTATAGCTGGTGCCAGGTATAAATGTTGAGAAAACATAGGGATCAATCCAATTCAGGAGAGTGAATTTGGGGTTTGCATAAGCTGCACACAATATATAATACCCTCACTCACCATAAATTAAACAAGCATTTGCAATGCAATAGGTCTCGCATTTGTTTGAGTTAGAGCTATTAGCCTTGTAAATGCATAACTGGACTTTTCTTGCCACTTAAATTGGTCAACCCTGCCGCATAACTTGGTCCTCTCGGCCACATAATTCTAGTGGCCCTGCTTATAAGTAAAGCACTTCCATTAACCTTCTTCCTCTATCTCCTGAAAAAAATTTAAGCATTGCATTATATTTTTGTAAATATTTTTATTTGGTACAAGTGTAACTGTATTGCAGAGAATTAAAAGATTGTAGGAGGTGCACTAAATATTTTTTGCAACAAGGCTTATTTTGTGGTTCATGACATTTGCAGAGACGTTTTGGACTTCTGTGTTTTCTCATTTCTGCTGTGTGCATAATGATATAACCTGCGGCAAAGGTTTTTTATTTGTACTTGCAGTGTCAACACTGAACCAAACGTCCTGACTCCAGTAAACATATGGTCACAGTCACGACTGCAGTGCACACCCAGAACCGCACTGTCTCAAAAGCCAGAAGTCAGGGGATGCTTGTCTCTGCCATGCTGGGATAATGAGCCCCAGCGCCCCTTCCCTCTCTCCCTGGGAATTGAGGAATTCCAGAAATGTCAACTCTGGGCTCCTAACATTTTAAAGAAGTGCAGTAAATCTTCACCATGCAAAACTCTCAGGTAGCTAAGCTTCCCTGAAGCAGCCTTTGCTAACAACTCTAGGCTGCGTGCATGAAACACTAATATGCTGGCCGGCAGCACACACCGTATAGAATGATTTCTTTTCCACATGCAAATTAATTGTTGAAGATGAAAGTGGACATGCGTGACCCAACCCCTTACATTGTGGAGTGCTAAAATCCCTCATCTCTCTGCTAAACAAAAATATGTTTTTGTTCAGAAAAAAAACGCATGCACAAACCTCGCAGGAAAATGGCACTCACAAAATTTAAAAGCAGGTAAGTTTGAGAGCTGTGTTACTTATCAAAGAGAGTAGGACAGGCATCTGTTTTAAAGGGTCTGGTACAATAAGGATTGCTGATAAAGTGCTCCAAACCTTCGATCGAGTTAGCGCTGTTAACGTTTAAGTGGTGTGAACTGATGCAGCAGTTTAAAATTGGAAGGAATGGCAAAAAAATAAAAGTTAGAAAATTGGAACCACCAGGAAGATTTGGAGCTGCTGGTAAAGTCAGAGGGAACCCGACACGTCAAACAGGCCCGGGATTAAAATGGCAGAGGAGGAAGAGGAACATTAAGCAAGTAAAAGGCTTTAGAACTTGTGTAGGTGACAGAGTGCTAACGTGAAGCTAGATGGGAAGATAATCTCAGTCAAAGCAAAGGTGCTAGAGGGCATCTAAACATTAACGCCTGAGACGTAGACCTAGTTCTCGTGTACACTCAAACAGTTTATTTGTGAAACCTTTGTACGAACAATGAGCACTGCAGAAATGTGACATGTATATGCTAGCAGCCTGAAATGTTCTCTGTCTGAGCAAGGCAACCCATTTCTGATCACACGGCCAGTGGGAGGAGGCAGGCGTTCTCTACACACAGATAAGCAGATCTCTCTGTGGACACTGCCTCTGTCTTTACAACTTAAAAGATAAATGCAGCACCGCGGCTTGCCAGCCGCTTCTCGTAATATTAACAACTGCCCCGGAAAGGCACCGTTTATACAGCTTGATGACCTCCAACCTCCACTCCTCCTACACAACACAAAATGCTGATGAAACTAGGCTATTTTTTAAAAAATCAGGCCGTAAGTTTATTTTCTCCAGGAGCCTACATGCGGGGGAGGGCAGCAAAGAGCGATGCAATGTTACTAATCCACTCGGGCTTTTTGTTACTCAAATGTTGTTGCTTCAGATGGCAAAAAAAAATATCCCAGGGAAACATAGACATCTGAAGCAACAAACATTTGAAAAACAAAAAGCGCGAGGCAAATTCCCAAAAGGCGGGTCTGTTCTCGCTCCGCGCTCCGCCCTCCCTCTTCAGAAGCCGTGCAGCGGTCCTCGCTCCCATCCCCTGCACGTAGGGTCCAGGAAGAAAGAAACCTTCTAGCCTGATAGAGAAAGACTGAAAGTGCACCTTTGGCCATGTTGGCAGCAGGGCTGGCTGCTTGGAAGCAGTGCTGTTCACAGCACCCCCTTGCCTTGCATGCCGCCTGCTCTGAGCGCCCCGGGCGTAGAAACAAAGTAGGTCCAAAACACATGCTGTAAAAATGAACAGCGTATTCACTGAGTACTTGGTCGCTGCGCTCGGGGAGGAGTGAAAACAGGAAAAGGCATGACTAATGCATGCCATCATCAAATGGGAAGCAGAAATAAAAGAGTGACAATGGAAGCAGCCAATTGAAAAAGATGGGTGGTATGTAAGCCCACAACTCTATCAACAACAGGTCGCTAAGCGACAGCGCATGCGCTGTCTAGGCTCGACCTAAAAAGCACTTAAGTATTATAACAAGATGTGGACTTCATTCAACACGTTGTCAGTATTCAGTTCAAAGAAAAAAACACTTAATGGATGTCAAACTCTTGCTAGGATATCAGCCGAACAATAGGATCTTGATAATTATATATACTTATGACAGATTGTTTAGTTTATAATCATAAAGTGACAAAACCAACACAACGTCTGCACTTTATCTGGTGGGCAAAAGAGCAGTGGTTTGGAATGGTATCTGAACGATTGCCATGGTTAGACTTATGGCAAGCATTGCTACCATCACATTTAGCTTGTTCGATGTAATGTCCTAAGTGGCCCAGGGTATGCCTTGACATGGTCCTTTGTTCACTGTGCCACTGGAACCAACCTATACCTGACTGAAGAAGCCAGATGAGGCCAAAGCTGGTGTCGAGTTGCTTGTGTTACAGTTCAGAGAAGACCTGGCTCTGCATATGGATGGGTCTAACTGTGGTGCCATGGTGTGCAAAAGAACAATAAGTAGATATACTACCCAAAGTGATTGCCATTGGTTAGACATATTGCAAGCATTCCTCTCATCAGCTTTTGTGTGCTTGATGTAATAACTAAAGTGGCCATAAGTGACCATAGATATGCCTAGATGTGGGTCCCTTGAAAACTGTGCCACAGGAATCAACCTATACCTGACTGAAAAGGCCAAACATGCTCAAAACCGGTCTGGGTTTCTTGTAATCCATTCAGAGAAGACTGGCTTGGCAGTTTGGGCTGCACTGTTCGAACTGGAGCAGGATCAAGACTTATTTACACATGGCTGAGTATAATCTGAGATGAGCAACAAAGTGATTGGTTATAAAGAAGGCTACCGGGTTGACTGACTGTGGTTATCCTTTTCACAAGCATTCTTCCTATGGCTCTTCTGTATTTGACACAAAGTCACCCATCCTTTAAAGTTAAACACTGTTGCCCATATTTACTGATGTATTGCATTGAGGTCACATGCAATCCATGTTGGGGTTTACTGAGCCAAACAAATCAAGATTTGCATTGCTTTGCGTGGGATTTTATCCCAAGAGAAATGCAACATCCTTTGTTGTGTGGTATGAATGTTTAGTAACTCCGGGCTAGATTTAACTAAACCTTGACACAACACAAAGCAGCAGGGGAAGTTGCCGCAATGCACTGCATCAAAGAAAGAAAGAGCAGAATGTAAAATCTACTAAGATATGACATATTTCTGCTCTATTATGGTGCTGGTGCACTTGTCTGCCTAGTGCTATGAAGCAAGAGTACCTGAGTTGAAGTCAGTATAGCTGCGTGCAACAAGGTATACCTTATTGCACAAATGCTATTGTTAGAGGCGTATTCGCCAGAACACCTTAGTACATATTAAAAGAGGAAATAACAAGTGCAAATAAATATATTTTTCCTCAATATGCCAGCCATGGGCAGGCACACTATATTGGTTCAAACCCATGTATACTGAACTAAGTAAACATATGTTTCCTTCAGAATACATGCAATACATGCAATACCCAGGTCCTTTTGGTTAGCAATGGGTTACCCTCTATGTATTTAATGGTTTCATCAGAATACATAGGCAGATGCACAGAAATGTCCATGCTGTACCCATGTAAAGCCTCACAGGGTAACGCAAGACAGCACTACTCATAGGGCCAGATGTAGGAACCGTTTTGCATGGCGCAAACTGTGAAATTCGCTGGTTTGTGCCATGCAAAACAGGCATCATGATGCACATTCCCATTTAGTGAGTCTGTACCAACTCGCAAAATTGGAATGTGAGTAGCAAATAGGAAGGGGTGTTCCCCTTCCTCTTTGCGATTCGCACCGCAATGCAGAATTGCTTTGTGACCGCGAACGCAGTCGCAAAGCAATTCGCAGTTAGCACCCATGTGAAGTGGGTGCTAACTCATTCACAAAAGGGAAGGGATCCCCATGGGACCCCTTCCCCTTTGTGAATGTCGCAAAAAATGAAACCAAATGGTTTCATTTTCCCAAGTGTATTGCAACTCGTTTTCCTTTAAGGAAAACGGGCTGCAATACAAAAAAAAAACTGCTTTATTAAAAAAGCAGTCACAGACATGGTGGTCTGCTGTCTCCAGCAGGCCACCATCCCTGTGAGTGCAGGGAATCGCAAGGAGGTCGCAAATTGCAAACCCCTTGCGATTCGCATATGGTGTCAGGGACACCATTCTGCATTTGGTTTTGCGACTCGCAAGTTGCTAATCGCAAAACCATTTCTACTTACATCTGGCCCTTAGTGTTTTGTTACTTTTGGGATACAATTACATGCATAGCCTTGCTCATCTTGATTTGCATGTCTTGGTTAACCCCAACATGGATTTTGCATCTAGAACCTCGTAGGGCTTAAAGGGGTAAGGGGGCTTCCGGAGCTAGGAGGCTCATAAAAATAGCACTGCGAAATTTTATGGATTTCACTGCGCCATTTTTAGCAGCATTTTTAACGCCTGCTCAGAGCAGGTGTTAACATGATGCTCCAATAGAAACCTATGGGCCTCCTTGCACTTTGGTAAACTAGCATCAAACTTTTTGTAGCAAACAGCCACAGTAGTGTAAAAGTTTTTGATGCTATTGTGCTAACCACTGCCATGATGCAGCGTATTTTAAATATGGCTCCACCATGGTGTCGTTAGGTGCTCAAAGAGGGGCACAGCAAAAGTGGTGCAGCAGCTTCGATGCTCCACTTTTTCTTAAATATGGGCCTTAATGTTTTCCAAAGACTGTCATTTGCCTCTGCCCATCTAGAGAACACTGAGTAATCTTCCACTGAGGAGAAAAGGCATTCGCTTCACTCTATGCCACGGTATGGTGCTGCCGCACTGTGGCTTGCAACCGTCGAGCCTGCACATGCTGAAGGTAGAAAGTGTGGTGCAGGCACATGCCAACAACCCATACGCAGTGCGACCCTAATCCGTATTGAAGGAAAGGCTAACCAGTTATAGCCGTTCCAGCTTCAGAGCTAACTAACAACACTTTGTCCAAGTGAGAGGCACTTTTATGCCTGGGAAAATGGGTTGTTAAAGAAGTGCATAAACTGACTGATTACAAATTTGAAAGAATTGTGTTGCTCTCTCTGTTAAATGTTATAAGAACTACAATTCAACACATTGCTAATTAAAACATTTTGTAAGTCAAATGGTTGGAGGATTACAGAAATTAGTTTGTCAACGGTCCATTTTTAAGCCAAAGGTAGGTATTGACGCACTTCATAAGTGCCACATGCATAGATTAGGTGTCAAATTAAATGTTTTAGAATTACTGCACAGATGTAAATCACACATTGCATAAATTATGCTTTTTTGTTAATTGCTTTGCTAATTAGGCAGTGAGTACTCAGGGAGTGCACCAGTGTTTCTACATGTGGACATGGCACCATTACCTGGATTTATAAGGGGTTCAGCAGGATATAGCTTGCATTTTTAGATGGAGCAATTACATGGGTTGCCCTTTGTCGGAAAATGGCCTGCAGTTGTGGGCCACTGTCCATGTTCTATCGCCCTAAACAGGGAAATCCATCAAGGTTTTGATTTGTCTACTCTGGCCTTAGGTTGGAGGGTGTGTGTGTTTGAAAATGACCCTCTCTGAGGGGTCACCCAAACTTTTTTGCCTTCATCCTCCTCTTTTTCTGACATCGTTTTTGTTGGCTTTATGACTCTTGCTAATCAGTGGTAAAGTACATGTCCTTTCTCCCTAAGACATGGTTACATTAGCTCATACCAAATTAGCATATTTAATTTAGTTGTAATTCCTTAGTAAAGTGCACTACATGTGCTCTGGGCCTGTAAATTAAATGCTACTAGTGGGCCTTCAGCACTGATTGTGCCCGCCACTAAGGTAGCCCCTTAACCATGTCACAGGCCTTCCATTTCAAGGGCTGTGTGTGCAGTTTCACTGCCTATTTGACTTGGCATTTGGAACTACTTGCCAAGCCTTAAACTCCCTTTTTATTACATACAAGTCATCCTTATGGTAGACCCTAGGTAGCCCACGGGGCAGGATGCTATATACGTAAAAGGCAGGACATGTACTTGTAAGTTTTACATGTCCTGGTAGTGAAATACCAGAGCTGTTTTTCACTACTGTGAAGCCTGCTCCTCTCAAAGGCCAGCATTGTAAATTCCCTTTTATACTTTTAAGTGGTAATTTCTGATCTGAAAGGAGTGGCATTGTCATATTTGGTATGGTTTCGAATGGCAGTGAGAAATCCTGATAACTGATGAAGTTAGATTTAACATTACAAGTTTAGAAATGGCCCGTTTACAAAGCAGGCATTTCTATGCACTTACTGCTCTCTGTGCCTTGCAGGCTATCTCCAATCCATGCCTGGTCTGTGCTGGTTGACAGCCCCATTTGTGCATTCCATTCAAATAGCCATAGACGCAGGACTCTCAGCTGCATCTGCATACTGATGGGTCTTCCAAGGCAGGAAGGGTGGAGTGCCTCTCACTTGCACTTCAAACTCTAGTGGCCGGCACTCAGACAAAGAACTAATAACCCCCCACAGATAACCTGGCAGACAGGACTGGGTTAAAAGAGGAAAGGTGCACTCCAGAACCACTCTTTGAAGTCTGCTCCACTTCAAAGGCACATTTGGGTACATATATACTGGTTCTGTGACCCCCTAAAATCAGACACTTCTGAACTTACAACTGGACTCTGTCAGAGGGACTGCTGCGCTGCCCAAAGGCCTCATCTGGACTGCTTTTCTGGAAGGACCGGTCTCCTGCTTGTTGACCTGCTGGCCCCTGAACCTGCTGGAAGGACTCTGGCTTCTCCCGCAATTGCTCTCCCAGGGCTTGGACTGAGCTTGCCCACTATTCTGAAGTCCCAGTACCATCAAAGCCTTCATCTGAAGGAGAAAATCCACAATGCCGGAAAAAATGATGCAATGCCAGCAAAATGTGAGGCAACACCTGCAGAATTGATGCAGCGCCTGTCTCACAGCTGAGAAATCACTGCATCGGCTGCTGGATCAACACAGCATCTGTTGCTCTTCTATAGCACATTTTGGATTTTCCAGGCATCATCCCTGTGGGTCAAAATATCCCTGCATCACAGTAAGGAATCTGGGCTGACATTCCAGAAATCAGTGCATCGCCTTGTTGCATGGAAAGAAAGGATGCATCACCTTCACAGCACCGGAAAAATCAACACATCAATTTACTTTCCGATGCATCTCCTCCTCTGTGGCCCTGTGCATTATACATTTTGGCACATTCCAGGTACTGTTTGGCAAAAGGATACACCCACTGATTCTTAAGAATTGAGACTCATCTAAACCTTCAAAAAATAATATCTTGAGTTGTCCAGAGTGAATTATTGTTGTTTTTGGTCTTATTTTATTAAGATAAATATTGTCTATTGTTTTCTAAACTTGTGTGGAGTACTTTTTGTGGTGCTTTCAGTGTGTTACTGTATGAGTTGTTGCACAAATACTTTAAACGTTGACTTCTAAGTCAGGCCTGCCTGCTCTGTGCCAAGCTATTAGAGGGCGAGCACAGGGTAATTTAGATTGTGTTGTCACTTACCCTGACTAGGATTGTGGTCCCTACTCAGACAGAGTGCATGCCTCTGCATACCTCTGCCAACTAGAGGCCCAATTTTTAACACTCTTGTATTTGTTTTTAGATTCTGAGTCTCCTTATTTGAAGGTGGTGGTGTGAAGACATTTCTATGATTGTCTTTGGAATAACTGAAGACATGTACAGTATTTCCTGGAGATTTGCAATTAAATTAGGTCCATGGCTTAAGCCAATGCTTTTTTTTGGTACCACCTCTTTGTCACACAGATGAGCTGACTGTGACAGCCCCTGTGGCAAGAGGTGCGGTTCAAGGTTGGCATCATCATGAAGGATGAATGTATAAAAATGTAACCAGAGGTTGGTGTTACCTGAATTCATTTGCCAAGAATGTCACCGCCGCTGAGAATGCCACCACTACTGAGAAGGCCACCAGTGATGCCTTATTATTAAAGAGAAATATATTTCAGGAAAATGTTATCTGAGGAAAAAACACATTATCAACCAGCCGAGGATGAAATCATTCTGGTTCTCACTTGATATTAATTCACAATGTGAAAGCAGAGATCCAGCTGTGGTGTGCTTTAGTTGGATGCTATGGTGTAGTGTGTTTGTCTAGCTACTCATATAGAGGTGAAATTCAGTATTATAATGATAAAAAGGCATCTCCATTCTGAAGTGAAAGGTTGATGCAGTGCTACTGGGGTTTGAACTGTTCTCGTATTGAGTGTTACTAATTCTGGCTATGTTAGTGTGAGAATCTGACTAATTATCTACAGAGCGAGTACCATATTGTAGAGATGGTAAAATTGATGGTGGAGAGGGCTGTATTTGTTCTCTAATACAACACTTGTCCAAGGCCTTCAAACAACACTTACAATCTGTGTGGAGAAGAGTTACAGATCTGTCATCAGATATGTTGGTCATTAAACAAGTATTGCTGTTGCTTATAAACTCATTATTAAATTGTTCTACTACTTGAGGCACAGCCTTGCCATTAAAGTGTAAATATAACCTTAGCAGCATAGTCAGATTCAGTTCCCATGAAGACCTCTGTGGATTACAAACTTTTAGAAGGAGGGGTAAAGGGCTTATACAGTTTTTTTTATAAGCTTAAAACAAACGTAGGACTTTCTGCAGCATGGAAATATGTTTTGCTTAAGGACATTTCACAATAGTCCCTAAAATACTGGGTCCATAGTGTTGACAAGGAGAAAGACAATCATTAAATTTTAAATCAGAAGATATGAATAATTATAGTATCACCATCATCATCTTCATTATGACAATCAATGTTATTGTTCAAGGAAAATATGTACAACTATTATAGATTTTAGTTTAACATCAAAAAGTTGACCTACTATTGGGATTGATAGCACACAAGGTAATATAATTGGATATTTTTTTAGGGTAGCTAATAAGTAATTCATTCACTTAAATATCACTTCTACTTTGTAAAGATATTTGAGAATTGAAATAAAGGACAGAAGAAATGTATGTGAGGCTGTGGAGCTGGGAAGATGAGACTGTAGAGAGCAAGCACACTGAGTGGGATAGTATTAAACACTAGAGGAAGAGGAGATTCATGGAGGAGAGATATAGAAACTGTGATGGAGGAAAGATGAGGCTGGGGAATGCAAGATGACACAGGGAGATGGGACATGAGATTTCTTTAACACTGTCTCAAGTCAGAGAAACCGCTGTGTTTGTCACCTCTATCTTTCCAGACTGTTGTAAGTCTGGAAAGCACATTATTAGCAAATGAGCTTATATTTTGATTACAATGTAAGCCTGTATTTGATTTCAGGTGACCATGCAACATGAGAAACAAGTTAAATGACTTACCCTGAGATTTAGCTCGTCAGTGAGGTTACTCTAAAAACAAAATTACATTGTGACTTCATTGAAAAGAAGAAAAATTGCCACATGTTCTGTAGCATCCAATGATCACATTTATTGTTTATGTAATGCAAACTGTATTTGTACAATTATGTCTTACAGAATCATATGACGTCTTGCTTTGAAAAAAATAAGTACTTTGATATTTTTGTTGCACATTGTATTCAGGAGCTAACTTTGCAAATTCTGCACTTTTACAAAATACATATTATCCAATATATTTATACAAAGTTGTGCATGTGCCAAAACTAAAGCTCACTTGGCCTTACCAGAAGCTCTCCACCCTTTAACAAAAGATCACCCTGGAGAGAAAAATACAGTTACATTATTATAGTTATAAATGTAAATTGTCATGATTAAGGTACCCACACAGCAGGGCATTCTGATGAACACATCCAATATGAATAATTCTTAACTCCTCCCTCAAAATGGCTGAACTAGACATCACTAAGATGGAAAAACATCTATAGCATAAATATAATATATGGACTTTCTATAAGCAATGGAATGTTTTAAAACTTGGGTTTTGAACTTTGCCGTGGAAGTGATGAAACCATTGTATAGATAACATCATTAAGGAAAAGAAACATCTCATATAATTGTGAGAGAGTAAGTCCTGGAGACCATTAACTTATATGGAAAGTGAAGATTAAAACAGCTAAATATATTTGTCACATACTAGATGGACTTACTGCAGCATACTGCAGAGTATGTTTGAGATGCTTGGAATATATCAGATTAACACCAAATTCACACTGGTTACTTTATTCTGTTGAGCATCATGGAGAAGCTTCTGTTCAAATACTTGTTTCATGTCAGTACTTTATTATCACTTCACTGTTCCAAGATGTCCAATGCTTTGGAAGCACGGCATTGGCCATTGTAGAATGGTATAAAATAATAAAGTATGACAAAAACATGGAAAGATGGTAGCAAATGTTTGTTGCATTTGCTCTTGGGGAACACTTCTTGGAATGGTTTTTATTGTAATTTATGGAAAAACATTTAAAGATTTCTGACTTTGTTTTTTAAATACTTTACTTTTAGGAAATAGCAGAAAGGTCTGTGCTATGATGCTCACATTTATAAGTAGTAAATGGGTGAGTGCGCTGCAAGAGGCAGTGAGAGCCTGTTACGAATGTCTGCGGAGCATCCAGGTCATCAAAAAAAAAAGAAGTAAATATTTAAAAAGAAAAAATATTTTGAAAAAGAAAGCACACATTTTCCCACTGGACCTGGAACTAAAGGTGACTATTTGTATGGCAGATATGCACATAGTTCACAAGTGAATTGTCACCACTTACATAAAGAAAAGCCAATTACTCAATTGGGCCAATCCCTTGCCCAAGTGATATTCTGAGTGGACAGAAGCAACGTTTGAATGACAATTTTATGGCTCGACCCAGAGGCTAACATTATACATATTTCCTTATTGCCACCACTCAAACAAGCTCCTTCAAAGAACGTGTAACTTAGAATTCCAATATAAAAAAAACGAGAACCCCCAATCCTCACTTTTCTTTTTTGCTGCTGCTCCTCCAGTTAAGTAGTATGAGTGAGGTGTGAATGGTAAATGGACTGAATGATTACTTAACTATTATTTTCTATGTATATGGAATGTATTATCAGTATCATGTTCAGTGTGCAGTCATTTCATCACAGAATTCATTTACTCCTTTTAAAAGCTTAATTGTGTGTATTTTAAATGTTTATAGATTCATATGGACATGGACTTATAGGATGTTTTATGTGTTTCTATGTTTATAAAGTGCCAATGTTTTCTGATATTTACTGTGTTTAATGTTTTATATACCGGAACGGTTCGTTGTTGAGCGATCTCATGTTGGCAGACCGGTGTTACGCTAAACACGTGGTGACTGTGAGGACTTTGCCATGTTGAGAGCTTGCGCAAGCCACTCTTGATTTATGACAATGTCTTTCTAATTCTGTCCTTGTGCATGGCCACGTGGGTCCAGAGTGTTTTTGTGGCTCTTGAATCTCGCCGGAAATATTTATATGCACGGTTTTGCTTGGTTGGGTATTGCCGGGAAGAGAGTGCAGTTGACATTTTCCTTCTATTGCTGGATATTGAGTGAGCGCTTTGCCACGTGGATGTTAGTGAGTGCATTGTAAAAGCCATTATTAGTTGCATCCCACTCTTTTTCTTTATTGCGCTCAAACTAAGGGGGTGATTCTAACCCTGGCGGTCGGTGTTAAAGCGGCGGCCAACCCGCCAACAGGCTGGCGGTAAAAAATATGGAATTCTGACCCTGGCGGGAACCGCCAACACAGACAGCCACTTTAACACTCCGCCCGCCACGGCGGTACAAACAAACAGCGCGGCGGTCACCGCCAACAGCCAGGCGGCAGACAATGTACCGCCCACACTATCACAACTCACCAATCCGCCACCTTTTCCGGGGCGGGAGCACCGCCGATAAAAACACGGCGGAAACAGACTACGAACGGGAAAACGCACACCACTACGCACTCCAGGAGGAAGGAGGACAGCATGGAACCCGAATTAAACATCCTACCTGCTCTCGTCTACCTTCTCATCTACCACGAGTACGAAGTCCGGTGCAGACGACAACGGTGAGTACTGCACCTACGACACACGGGAGGGGGGAGGACGAAAGGTTACGGGCACACACATATGCGACCCCCACCCCCCCAACTATGTACACACCAATGCAGAGCAACAAGTCACAGTGACACCACCCAAACACCCCTGAAAAATGCTAGGACATAATCAAAATTGGAATAAATATTTATGTACCAAAAAGCTCCTGAAAATTATCGTACAACCATGAAAGATATTTACAAGAAAACAAATGATATACACATCAGTGTATAACTGAAGTAACAAGTCCTGCACATCCTACGAATTCATCATGTCCGTGGGGCAAAGTATTGAGAAACAAGGGCAAAGCCCACACAGGAGACCTGAGTCCTTTGGAGAGAACACTGCAGGGACATCAGATGTAAAAACTACAGGCACCTCAGGGGGAAGAGAAGGGGGGGGCACCACAGCCACATGAGTCCACGACGCCAGATCCACGAGGAGCCACCATGCCCACTGTACCATCCTGGGGAGTGCAAAGCCACAGTCTCTCAATGTCTCTACAGTGGGTGGGCTGCCCACTGTACCATCCTGGGGAGTGCAAAGCCACAGTCTCTCAATGTCTCTACAGTGGGTGGGCTGCCCACTGTACCATCCTGGGGAGTGCAAAGCCACAGTCCATCAGGTGAATGACAGTCTCCACTGGTCAAGGAGGAGGCATGGTGGGCACAGTGAACCATAAACAGTGATTGAGACGGCGGTGCCCAGCGGAGCGGTGCTTGAGAAGAAGGGCCCAGCGGAGCGGTGCTTGAGATGAAGGGCCCAGCGGAGCGGTGCTTGAGATGAAGGGCCCAGCGGAGCGGTGCTTGAGAAGAAGGGCCCAGCGGAGCGGTGCTTGAGAAGAAGGGCCCAGCGGAGCTGTGCTTGAGAAGAAGGGCCCAGCGGAGTGGTGCTTGAGATGAAGGGCCCAGCGGAGCGGTGCTTGAGATGAAGGGCCCAGCGGAGCGGTGCTTGAGACGGCGGGGCACAGCAGAGCGGTGCTTGAGAAGAAGGGCCCAGCGGAGCGGTGCTTGAGATGAAGGGCCCAGCGGAGCGGTGCTTGAGATGAAGGGCCCAGCGGAGCGGTGCTTGAGATGACGGGGCCCAGCGGAGAGGTGCTTGAGAAGAAGGGCCCAGCGGAGCGGTGCTTGAGAAGAAGGGCCCAGCGGAGCGGTGCTTGAGAAGAAGGGCCCAGCGGAGCGGTGCTTGAGATGAAGGGCCCAGCGGAGCGGTGCTTGAGATGAAGGGCCCAGCGGAGCGGTGCTTGAGATGAAGGGCCCAGCGGAGCAGTGCTTGAGACGGCGGGGCCCAGCAGAGCGGTGCTTGAGAAGAAGGGCCCAGCGGAGCGGTGCTTGAGATGGCGGGGCCCTCTTCAGCGGTGCCTATCTTCACGGCGGGGCCCTCTTCAGCGGTGCCTATCCTCACGGCGGGGCCCTCTTCAGCGGTGCTCTTCTGCACCGCGGGGCCCTGTTCAGCGGTGCTCTTCTCCACGGCGGGCCCTGTTCAGCGGTGCTCCTCTCCACGGCAGGCCCTGTTCAGCGGTGCTCCTCTCCACGGCGGGCCCTGTTCAGCGGTGCTCTTCTCCACGGCGGGCCCTGTTCAGCGGTGCTCCTCTCTATGGCGGGCCCTGTTCAGCGGTGCTCTTCTCCACGGCGGGCCCTGTTCAGCGGTGCTCCTCTCCACGGCGGGCCCTGTTCAGCGGTGCTCTTCTCCACGGCGGGCCCTGTTCAGCGGTGCTCCTCTCCACGGCGGGCCCTGTTCAGCGGTGCTCTTCTCCACGGCGGGGCCCTGTTCAGCGGTGCTCTTCTCCACGGCGGGGCCCTGTTCAGCGGTGCTCTTCTCCACGGCGGGGCCCTGTTCAGCGGTGCTCTTCTGCACCGCGGGCCCTCTTCAGCGGTGCTCCTCTCCACGGCGGGCCCTGTTCAGCGGTGCTCTTCTGCACCGCGGGCCCTCTTCAGCGGTGCTCCTCTCCACGGCGGGCCCTGTTCAGCGGTGCTCTTCTGCACCGCGGGCCCTGTTCAGCGGTGCTCTTCTCCACGGCGGGCCCTGTTCAGCGGTGCTCATCCAGCAGGTCAAGGGAGCCAGACCTGGCCTGGACTCCCTGCTCAGTCGCCCTTGGACCGTGACGTTTCTGGACCCTTCGGGGACGGACTCCTGGCCTCCTTAGTGTCCTCCTTCCCAGCTGGGATGTGACATGTGGGGTCCACCTTCTCCGCGCTCTTGCTGCCCTTCCGCTCCTTTGATGGGGCTCTCGGGTCCTTGCCTCCCCTAGATGGTGTGGCTGGTGAAGTGGCCGCACATTGCTCCTTGGGGGCAGCCCTGTCAGTCCTCGCACGGCGGCCCTTGTTTTTGTGGGTCCTCTTGCCGGGGGGGGGGGCTGGACGTGTCCTTGCTGCTGATCGATGTGTCACTGCTGGCAAAGGGTGGACTCCAGATCCCATGCACAACAGTGACACGCGAAGCTGGGCTGGTGGTGGCTGCGGTGCTCTTGGGACTCTTTGCAGATGGAGGGGGGAGCTCATCGGAGGGAAAGAGGTCAAGATTAGCCATGAAAAGCTTTTTAGGTCCAAGGTAAAGGGTAGGAGAAGTGGTGATGGGAGTGGAGGAAGAGGATGTGGTTGTAGGAGAGTCAGGTGTGCTGTCATTGGGTGAAGGTGCTGGTGTTGTAGGCTGTCGTGAAGTGGATGTCTGTTGGGTGGGTGGCTGCCTGCGTTTGTGTGTCTTGGAAGAGGGGGTGACAGACACAGTGGGAGAGGACACAGGGGACGTGTACATGGCAGTGGGGGTGGTGACTGCACGAGTGTGGACTGTACTGGAGGGTGAGGTGGTGATGGAAGCACTGGCTGATGTTGGGATGCATGCAGGTGTGAGTGTAGACGTCACAGGGAGGGAGGAGGGAGACGAGGAGGAGGGGGACACAGAGGTGGTTGTGACTGTTGGAATGTCTGCATCTGGGTGTTGCTTGGGTGAGTGTTTGTGGGATCTGTGGTGCTTGTGTCTGGATGAGCTGCTCTTGGGTGTTGAGGTGTGTGCAGGCTGGTCTGATGGTGTGGATGGGATAGGCTGAGGAACAGGAGACAGAGAAAGGCTGGAGGCAGTAAGAAGAGGGAGGCTGGAAACAGGGACAATGGCTGCCGTCAGTGCTGAGGCCAGAGCAGTGAACGCTCGTATTTGGGCAGCCTGACCCGAATGAATGCCCTCCAGGTACGCATTGCTCTGTTGCACCTCCCTTTGCACACCCTGGATGGCATTCAAAAGGGTCGTCTGCCCAACAATGAGCGTCCTCACCAGGTCAATGAGCTCCGCACTGAGGGCAGCAGGGGCAACAGGGGCAGGGGCTGAGGTGCCTGGGGCGAAGGAGACGCGCGCCTTCCTGGGCGAGCGGGCACGGAGCGTAGGCTGAGGGGCTGCTGGGAGGGCGGGGCTGGTGCGCTGGGTGGCGGCTGTACCTGTAGAGGCGGGGGGCCCGGATGTTGCCGCCACCGCTTGGGAGCTCCCATCCGAGGACGTGTCGCTGTCGCTGCTCTCACCAGCGGTCCCCGTCGTGGTGCTCCCCTCGCCCTCCGGATCACTGGTGCCCTCGGTGTCTGTTCCTGGGCCCACCGGGGCCTTGTGTCCTGCAGCTCCCTCGTGCTCCGATGCCAAATCTCCTCCGCCTGATGATGCTAATGCACACATGCACAAGAAGATGAAGAGAAAGGGTGGGGGGAGAAAAAAGAAGACCAGGTTGAGTGCATGCAATGTCAACACCGTTGGCGGAGAGGACAGACACAGGAGCCTCATGCACTAAGCCGCGCATTCGGGGTACACTACTCAGTACTACTGACTAGGACAACAGGCCAAGAGACGTCAAACGCGCACATGGGTGATGCTGGACCTTCAATGGCTGTACTTGTCACCCTACAGAGGTGGGGGCCGGGGGCACAGGGCCATGCCTAAGGGAGAGGACTACACTACAGAAAGCGCCCTGGCCTAATGTCACCCACAGCCCTCCTCCCCCACCCAGACGCCTCCACTGCGCAGAAAGATAGGAGAATGTGCTGATACTCACCCCCTTGTGTCTGCTGTGATGTCTTAAAGCGCCCATCCAATTCAGGGTAGGCCACCGCCAGGATCCGGGACATCAGGGGGGTCATGGTGCGACTGGCACCCCTCCTAGGTTGGGAGGCCATCCCCAGCAGTGTTTCTGCGGTCTTCCTTGTTCCGCGGCGGATGTCCTCCCACCTCTTGCGGCAGTGGGTGCCCCGTCTGTTGTGGACCCCCAAGTTCCGGACTTCCTTGGCGATGGCACGCCAAATCTCGATCTTCTGATGGGCGCTGACCTATTTGACATGTACAGGGTGGAAAGGAGGAAATCATCAATGACCTGCATGTTAGATGTGATTGGCCCCCCCCACCAACTTTGCCATATGGCACATGCTCTCATCTGTCGGGCGTTGCACTCCTCATTCGCCCCCCACCCCACCAACTTACATCCACCCCAGTCCACACAGGCATAGCCCATTCCATGTGCACCCGGTGTACTCACTTGTTGGTCTGGAGGACCGTAGAGTAGCGCATACTGGGGGAGGACCCCATCCACGAGCTTCTCCAACTCTTCAGACGTGAAGGCAGGGGCCCTTTCCCCAGTCGCAGCAGCCATTGTCACTTCCAGACCGAGGTCACAGCAGCACTTGCAGTATAGGTCCTCTCCTGTGGATGATCAGGTCTCGAGTGATCAATCAGCTAGGAAATGGCGGTCACGCCCGCGGCGGTGCTTACCGCGGCGGTGCGTACCGCGACCGCCGGCGCACATCGTCATTGGCTCCTGAAACCCATAGGGTTCAATGTTAACCAATGCGGCTTTGCGCCGCGGTCTTCGACCGCCTACCGCCACGGTGTGCCCCGCCAGCGCATTGACCTCACATCCCATTGTCCCACTTCACAGGTCAGGCAGCCGCCATTTCAAGGGCCTACATGGCTTAATTTTGACTGCGACACACAGGCCTAGGCCTTGCATTGCCACACATACACGCCTTTCAACCCATTGCCATTCTTTAACTGTGCAAGCTGTCTGTACGTACCTGTGGTTTGCCTGACTCTGTGCTCCATGTTGTCCTTCCTAGGCACCGTCCGCTGGGACTTGCGAGGAGAAGGACGAATCCTCGCGTGTACCGACCGCTGGTGGACCTGTCGACAATGGAAGAACGCCATATAATACTTCGATACAGACTTGACCGTGCCACTATCCATGAACTGTGTGCCCAGCTGGAGCCAGCCCTGATGTCCCCCATCCGCCAACCCACAGGGATTCCCCCTCTGGTGCAGGTTTTGTCAGTCCTCCATTTTTTGGCAACTGGGTCATTCCAGGCAACAGTGGCCATGTCATCTGGAATGTCTCAGCCTATGTTTTCAAAGATTTTGAGCAGTGTTGTCTGCCCTGATGAAACTCATGCGGAGCTACATCATTTTCCCAGAGGAGGGTGACTTGCCTACAGTGAAGGGTGATTTCTATGCCCTTGGACATATCCCCAACATCATTGGTGCCATTGATGGGACCCATGTGGCTTTGGTACCCCCAAAAGACGATGAGCAGGTGTACAGAAACAGAAAAAGTTATCATTCGATGAATGTCCAGGTGGTCTGTTTGGCTGACCAGTACATCTCCCATGTAAATGCTAAGTTCCCAGGGTCAGTGCATGACGCGTATGTGATGCGAAATAGCAACATCCCCTATGTGATGGAGCAGCTACAGAGACAACGTGTGTGGCTAATAGGTGACTCTGGTTACCCCAACCTGCCTTGGCTACTGACCCCAGTGAGGAATCCCCGGACCAGGGCAGAGGAACGGTACAATGAGGCCCATGGGCGAACTAGGAGGATCATCGAAAGGACCTTTGGCCTCCTGAAGGCCAGGTTTAGGTGCCTGCATATGACAGGGGGATCCCTGATGTACTCACCACAGAAGGTGTGCCACATCATCGTGGCCTGCTGTATGCTTCACAATCTGGCATTGCGACGTCAGGTTCCTTTCCTGCAGGAGGATGGTGCAGATGGTGGTGTTGAAGCAGCTGTGGAGCCTGCGGAGAGTGAAGAGGAGGAAGACTCAGAGGACGACACAGACAACAGGGACACAGTAATAGAACAGTATTTCCAGTAGCACACAGGTAATAATCACCCATGCCATTTTACATTTCCTGAAAGCCTCCTGCATCTCAACTTTGTCGATTTCCCCCCAGAACTATAAACATGATGTTTGATTTTCCCTTCCCTTTTCTGTGCTGTATGAGCCACTGCGTGACCTCGGCTTGGTTGGCCCATGGACTAATGCTAAGTTACCTCGGTATGTGTAATTCACAATGTTAATAATACGTAATTGATATGTAATGTGTCATACATTTGTAAATAAACAGGCTGAGTCCTGATTGATTTCAGTGCAATGTGTGATTTATTATTAGTGCATAGATATTGGTACATGATAGTGAAACAGTGATGGGTGGGGGTGGAGTAATGTCCATGGCGGAGTCCAGTTCTCAGTCTCACAGGTGCATTGTCCATATGCCTGTGGCAGGATGGAGCAGGGGCAGTTCAAGGTTTGACAGGGTGGCAATGTGGAACAGTGGGAGGACTTCAGGGGGTATGTGATGCTGGCGGGGGACTTGACATCCTACTCTGTCGTTTTTTTTGATCTCAGGCTCCTTTTGCGGGGCGGTTGTTGTTCAGCAGGAGGTGGGGTTCTGGTGGGCTGTCGTTGTGGTGGGGCCTCCTGTCCACTAGCGCCGGCGGAGGTGGTAGGCTGTTCCTGTTCCTGGCTAGTGACAGGGGCCCTGTGTGATGCCACATGGTCCCGAAACGTGTCCTCTATACGGTTCAGGGCCTGGACTATGCTCCCCATAGCGGTTGAGATGTTGCTGAGTTGGTCGCTGGTTTCTGTGTGTGCATTAGCTTGCGTTTTATGGGTGCCCTTGTCCCCCAGTGCTGGCATTCCCTTGGGGGAGGTGTTGTGAGGGTGTTTTGTGGGGGGGGGGATGGGTATGTGCAGTGGTCATGCTTAGGTGATGGGTGTCCATAGTTTGGGGATGGCATGCAGGGGTTGGTGTTGGGTGGGTTGTGCTGGGGAGACATTCTCAGGGAGGATGTGTGCTGGGGGGTTGGGGGTGAGGGTGGGGGTTAGCATGCTGGGGGGGGGTGAAGTGGTTGGCCTTGTACTTACGAGAGTCCATTCCTCCGTGTACTCCAGCGAGGCCATCAGGATGCAGGATGTTTAGTACCTCTTGCTCCCATGTTGTGAATTCGGGTGGAGTGGGTGGGGGTCCCCCGCCAGTCTTCTGCACTGTGATGTTGTGTTGCGAGACCATCGAGCGCACCTTCCCCCGTAGGTCGTTCCATCGTTTGCGGATGTCCTCTCGATTTCTGGGATGCTGTCCCACCACGTTGACCCTGTCCACGATCCGCTGCCAGAGCTCCGCCTTCCTTGCTATGGTGGTGTGCTGGACCTGTGAGCCGAAGAGCTGGGGTTCCACTCTTATGATCTCCTCCACCATGACCCGGAGTTCTTGGTCCGAAAAGCGTGGGTGCCTTTGTGGTGCCATGGTGTGGTGTGTATGAGGTGTGGGGTGGTGTATGTGATGATGTGTGTGTTGGTGTGTGGTGCTTTGTGCTTCTATGTGGTGTGTGTGATGTTGTGGTGTGCCTCTGTGTGTCTAGCTCGCTATTCTCTGATGTGTCTCTCTCTCCTTCGTCTCTGGTTTTTGTTGGTAGGGGTTTGTGGGTGATGTGGGTGTGTGTTTTATATGGTATTGGATGTGTGGGAGTGGTGTGTGTATGTGTTTCAGGTGTGTGCCTTTCAAATTGTCCAATGTGGTAGGGGTTTGTAAAGGTGTGTGTATTTTGACCACGGCGGTGTGTACCGCCAATGGAATACCGCGGTTGAATGACCGCCGCGTGGATTTGCGGGTCATAATGGGATGGGCGTATTTCTGTTGGCGTGGCGGTGGAGGTTTGGTCTTCTCCAGTTTACCGCTGGCCGCTGATGTGGCGGACTGCAGTGGAGGGCGGATTTTTGGAGGTTTTGCAGTTGTGGGTCAGAATGTCCGTGGCGGCTGACCGCGGCCGCGGCGGTATTGTGGCGGCCTTCTGACCGGCGGTAAGCGGCTTTTACCGCCGAGGTCAGAATGACCCCCTAAATGTTTAGAATTTGAAAGTAATGGAAAAAAATATTATGATAGAGTCCCTTTCATTGGCTGAAGGTCATTCAGGGCAGGAATATTTAAAGATTAGGAAATTCTGAATGTATTTCTGGAAAAACATGGAGTTTTAAGATGACAGTTGTAAATGGTAGTTACTACTAAGGGAATGAGATCTGTTGCTTATAGTAGAACTGCCAGTGGGTGTTTTTTGATGAAACTGTAGTTTTGAGAAAATCTGGTATTGTGTTTGCAGAGATAGTTTGAGATTAGATTACAGCTATAATGTGAATAATTCGAATTTGGCATTATGAGTGAGGACAAGTTTCACACAGGTGAGGAGGCAATGCATTAAGACAAGTTAAAGATTGCGTTAGAAAAAACCACCTCAGATTTAAGTTCAAAAATTGAGAAAAAATTTGAGGATATGATGGCATGTTACAAAGTCACCTCTCAAGCGGAAAAATGTTGGTCTGCAGGTGAGACCGCCCAGAATTTTAAACAAGGATATGTGTCAAGAAAGAGACAGCACCTGTTGAGGAGTTTTCACAATCTAAAAAACTGAAAACTATATTGGCAGACCATGGAAATTGTGCTGACATGAGCCAAGAGAGTGTCGAAGGACACTCATGGAGGCACTATAAAGGCCCAAACAGAGAACCTAAAAATAAGATGAAAGGTCATAAACAGAAGATGGTACATTGTGACAAATCTTTGGGTAGTGCCAAAGATGAACTAAGCTGTTCTTCTAATTTTGAATCAGTTGAGTCAGAGAGTGATAAGTAGTTACAATTAAGGAGACAAAGGAAAAGGGGAAACATACAAATAGTGAGGGTTGATTCAACCCCATGTGTGATTCAATGTTTAATCCTTTCCTTAAAAGGAATCCTCCTTCACCAGAGTGGCCACCTCTGGAACATGTTGGAAACTATGGGCCTGATTACAACTTTGGAGGAGGTGTTAATCCGTCACAAAAGTGACGGTAAAGTGACGGATATACCACCAGCCGGATTACGAGTCCATTATATCCTATGGACTCGTAATACGACTGGTGGTATATCCGTTACTTTACTGTCACTTTTGGGATGGATTAACACCTCCTCCAAAGTTGTAATCAGGCCCTAGGTGCATGGGAAAACAAATTCCTAAGGAGGTCCGGTTAAGTTTGGAATGTCCTAGACCTTCTTTGGAGGATAACATTTTGGTGAGTCCTGAATTGGATCCTAAAATCTTTTTTTCTTTTATTAGCAGAGAGGGGCATGAGCCCATATGGGGTTAGATAAAGGACTGAAAATGTGCCAGGACTGCATTTTGAATGTTGTTGGACCACTGACAAAGATTTTTGATGTAGCTGAAGAGGCACATATTAATAATAAAATGGTGAACATTGAGGATCTTCAACAATGGGTCTAAGGGGCTATGGGGGTCATTCTGACCCTGGCGGCCGGTGACCGCCAGGGTCACCGACCACGGGAGCACCGCCAACAGGCTGGCGGTGCTCCCTCGAGCATTCTGACCGCGGCGGTTCAGCCGCGGTCAGAAGCGGAAAGTCGGCAGTCTCCCGCCGACTTTCCGCTGCTCGGGGGAATCCTCCATGGCGGCGGAGCGCGCTCCGCCGCCATGGGGATTCAGACACCCCCTACCGCCATCCTGTTCATGGCGGGAAACCCGCCATGAACAGGATGGCGGTAGGGGGTGCCGCGGGGCCCCTGCAGTGCCCATGCTAATGGCATGGGCACTGCAGGGGCCCCCGTAAGAGGGCCCCGCAAAGTATTTCAGTGTCTGCTATGCAGACACTGAAATACGCGACGGGTGCCACTGCACCCGTCGCACCTTCCCACTACGCCGGCTCAATTCTGAGCCGGCGTCCTCGTGGGAAGGTTGATTTGCCCTGGGCTGGCGGGCAGCCTTTTGGCGGCCGCCCGCCAGCCCAGGGCAAATCTCAGAATCACCGCAGCGGTCTTTCGACCGCGGTGCGGTGTTCTGACGGGGTTACTTTGGCGGGCGGCCTCCACCGCCCGCCAAAGTAAGAATGACCCCCTATATGTTTTTTAGAAATGCAAATACTGTCCTTTCTATGGATTGGAGGAAAGGCATACTGCTTAAAATAGATTTGGTGAATAATGAGGCAGGTCCTTCAGTCAAGGGGCTGTTATTTGGAGACGTGAAATCCATGTCTAAGTTCGTAGGAGCCTATTCCTCTATCCAAAAGTCACAGAGGGCTATTAAGAGAGTTTTTCAGGATCCTGTTTTTGGTGGGGCTGGAAGAACAACGGGTCCTTTTTTGAGCCGAGGATTGGGAAATATGACAGCATCATTTTCCTGTGGATATGGACCCACAAATAGTTCTGGGAAATCAACCTTCTACCCACAACATCAGCATCCAAGAGGACGTTGAGGGGACAGCTATCATCGGAACAGAGGACCAGGTAAGATTAGACCGTACTGTTATCTCTGTAAAATTGAGAGGCAGATGTGTCCAGTTTTATCACAACTGGTTTCGAGTGACCAAAGACCTATGGTTGTTACATTTGGTGTAAGGTTATCACATAGATTTTTTAGAGGAACCGGTTCAATGTTGGGTTGCCAGTGGAGTTCAGTTCAGTCCAGAACAGGTAGAGCTGGTGGACAAAGAGGTACAGGAGTTAAAAAAGAAAAGCGGTATTGTAGAACTGAGCCAGGAACAAAGAGGTTTTGTAAGCAATATTTTCTTAGTGGAAAAGAAGGACAAGGGAATGAGACCGGTCATAAACTTGAGCAAGATGAACAATTGGGTGGTGTATCATCAATCCAAAATGGAAGGGATGCATATGTTAAGCAACATTCTACTAGCAGATTGGATGATACAACTAGATCTGAAAGATGCTTTTCTGACCTTTCCGATTTGGGAACCTCACCAGAAGTACCTTATGTTCAGGTGGGGTAGAAAGACTTGGAAATTTGTTTGCCTTCCGTTTGGTCTACCGTGGCGTTTCAAAACGATTTTATGTCTTGTAACGTCTTAGCTGAGAGAGATGGATTTGATTGATCATGTATCTAGATGATATTTTGATCATGAACCAGAGCAAGGTGAAGGTGAGGGGGAAGGAACATACTCAGATGACTACTCAGACGGCTGTCAGTTTACTGGAATCATTAGGTTTTGTGGTCAACAGGAAAAAATCTTGTTTAGTTCCGAGACAAAAGACTCAGGGCCTGATTCTAACTTTGGAGGACGGTGTTAAACCGTCCCAAAAGTGGCGGATATACCACCTACTGTATTACGAGTTCCATAGGATATAATGGACTTGTAATACGGTAGGTGGTATATCCGCCACTTTTGGGACGGTTTAACACCGTCCTCCAAAGTTAGAATCAGGCCCTCAGTTTCCAGGATTTCTGGTGAATACTGCAGAAGGGGTTTTGAAGTTACTAAAAGAAAAACTAAAAAGGATAAGGAAAGAAATTCAGAATGTTTTACAACAGGATTAGATTTCTTTGAGGATGTAGGGTTATGTAGTCAACCTTTTTTTATCCACAATTCAGGCTATTTATCCAGGTCCTTTGCTCTAAAGAAATTGAAAGTGGTACATTTAAGAAATAGTATGAAATACTTGGAGGAGCTTGTTCTTTCAGCAGTGGTGAGGGAAGTGCTCAGATAGTAGTTGAAAAATATGGAGGCATGGAACAGTAGAGCAATTTTTGGATGGTCCCAGAGCTGTTAACTGTTAATGGCCTTTGCAGAGATGACTCCTCACGGCAAATAATTTACCTTTTTGTTCCCTGCCCATTGTTTATTCTCTAACAAGTCATGTTCAACCCTTTACGTTCTTAAGTTGTAAGTTAAATGGTCCAGGACTGGACTTCACTTCCCATTGGGGAAGGGACCTGAAAAACAAATACGGGGTCTCCTTGTGTACCCACTAATATAGCTGACCATCTAACATACCTCACCATGGTCCACTGCAATCCATGGAGAAGACCCCAAAGTTCAGTTCTCCAGAGATATATGGTGACACTACAGATATCATCCAGGAAACATAGCCTGAATCATGGGAGAAAACAGATCAACCACTCTCGCTAACATTTGTAATGAAATCATCTCCAAACACGTTTGGAATCTCTTTTCTTATTCTTTTTCCTTTTTCCTTGGGTAGCTTTAACTGACCCTGCACTCAATCCAACAAAAATCCCAAAACAGTGTTTCCTGATTCATGGTCAGACACAACGTCTGTCTTTTCACTACAAAACCTACAACTGCACAGCCATCCTCATATGGCTTCCACTTTTAACCTGTCCTTATCCATTATCAAAATGCTGTCCAAATAAATTAGTAGCCGCACACCATGGAGTAGAAGATAGCCCAAAAGGAAGACTGACAAACTTCCACATCTTTCCATTCCACTTGAACTGTAGAAATATTTGATGTGGTTCCTAAATTGGGACTGTCAGATAAGCATCCTTCAGACACAGACGAGTCAGCTAATCTCCTGTCTGTAAACATCTCTCAGCATATGCATCCCTTCCATCTTGAAATGATGGCACTCTACCCCGTCATTCAGATATCTCAGATTTATTACCGGTCTCATTCCTTTGGCTTTCTTCTCTACTAGAAAAATATTGCTTACGTAACTCCACTCTGGAGAGCTCAGGCATGATACCCTATTCTGCTGGAGCTGTCAGTGGATTTTCCAGCTCTGTTGCTGTGAGTTCTAGCCCTCCTAAAGGGTCCTGCAGGGGAGTTTCATGAGCTAGTAATCTCATGTCTTTCAGATCAGGCTTCATCACTTACAAAGGAATCCTGGGCTCCTGGTACAAGAAATATCTAAAGATTGGCATAGCAAAATATGTTTGCCGGAGCATGGAGAGAGACTTTGATCCCATTTCAGTGTCTCCAGGGGAAGTGCTAAACTGTTTGACAGAGAAGTTTGATGATGGCTTGTCTCATAGAACTGTGAATGTGTTTAGATCATCAATTGCTGCAGGACATCAGTTGGTTAATGGATCTTCTGTAGGACAAGATAGAGTAGTACGTAAGTTGATGAGAAGTATAAGACTAGCAAAGCCTCCAGTTTCATTTCAAAGGGTTACCGATGTGAAAGCGATTGATATAAGAAATTGAATTTATTCATCGGAGGGTATGTGTTACTATCTAAATAAAAGAATAAAAACAAATTCATATTCAATATTACATCCTAGAATGGCGCAAGTGAGACCATTTGGAGTGAATAAGTTACTTAAAGCAGTGTCTTCTCCAGTGCTTGCAAGATCGGTGAAAGAGATAATGAGCAGAGCAGGTGTGGACATTTGTGTGTTTGGTGCACACTCAGTGTAGAAACAGCTGCTTCTAAGGTTTTCATGATGGAATGTTCATTACAAGACATTCTGCGCTGTGCTGCTTGGTGGAAGGATGTGACTTTTGTGAAATGTTACTTGAAACCAGTTTTGAATGTAGCAAGTTGTTTTTTGGAAAAGCTTTAAACTTGCATAATGTTAGCATCTAGGTCTTGCCATAAAATATTGATTTTCCATAGCCTGGTGGGCAGAAAATCTAGATTACCTATGAGTCCATGGGTGGGAAATAAGCTTGTTCACTCACACAGGCACATATTTGTTTTCCAGAAGATGCACTATTCTTTTGAAAACCACACTAAAATGTAATGCCTCTTTCACAACAGAAGTTAGAATATAAAATCTCCAAGACTACTCCTTAATTTGGATTACATTTACAAAGTATTTCAGGAATACTAAACTATTAAATCTTCTGAGGAGGAATCACAAAAATAAACAAATACCAATTTGGAAATGTAAGAAATTAATATATTTAATATATTATTATAACACATCAGTGTAGTTGCTCGAAATAACTTTTGTTTCCAAAGGAGAAAGTATTATTCCTCTTCAGAGGGAACCCTTGACTATGCTACATCAATTTTTGGGTTGTTTCATTCCTGGTCTCCCTTTGAAAACATTTTATTCATGCCCTACAAACAAACACTGGGGCCTATTTTCATGGAAATTAATAGAAAATTTGCACTTGTAAGTTCCTGCCATTGATCTGTATGCAGATGAACTGGGATTTTGAATTTCGTTAACCCAAATCCTCTTTTGATCTTACTCACTTCTCCTTTTAAGACAATGTTTAAGTGACATACAAACCTAAATGGATCTATTGCTGCTTATACGTTAGTCCCAACACTGAGGGAGTTATCTCATTTACTTTATTCTGCACCTCCTAGGCCCAGCTCTCCCTGTGCTGTTTCATTGCACTTGTGCATGTCTTCTCCTTGCCTTTTCCCCTGTTTTTTTTTGTGTCTTACTTTGCTTTTCCTTTGTTCTCACTGCTTTCTCCTTGTTTTTTCCAAGTTTTTTGTGCCTTTTTCTTGTTCACTGCTTTTTCTGAGACCTGCAAGCACCTGAATAGCTTGTCCGGTGATTAGCCACGCTTTAAAAATTCTGATTGGTTGAGTGATTGATTGATTGATTTACTGTATCCTGAGCCTCACTAAAACCAAAGGCGTTTGATTGCACCTCGTTGGTGGCCTTCACATGCTCTTGTAACATAAAGATTATTTCTGTTTTTCTAATATTATATGCCAATTCATAATTAACACCCCATGAAAGTGAATGTACATTGAAATAATGAAATTGCCAACTAGAATTATGTATGCTATCTTGTAGGTACAGAATTCACCCCAAAAACCATACTCCACCATGTGTTTAAAACCCAGTAAAGAAGTACAATTTTCCCAATGTCTAAAGCATTCAAGGCTGATTAAAGATGGGAGAAAAGGGCCATTGTCTAAAAAAGATCAGAACTATTGAGCTGTTCATTGTCTTGGAACATTGACACAACTATTCACCCAATATTTATGCAGTCATGGTTCCAAGAAACCTCCTTTTTGAGAACGTACCCGTAGCTTGACAACAAAATAATCTGCTATCATGAGGACAATGAATTTGTCTGAAGCATCAGATCTCTCACTTAGACCTTAACACATGATTTATTTTTTGGCTAGAAGATGCAAGCCTTCTGCACATGATATACTATGATTATTTCCTGCAGGTGCTGAAATTTACTGTGACACACATAATACACATATCATGGAATTACTCTGTTTTGACTTTGGATAGGAAGCATGTAGAGCTCCTAGTGGTGAAGGGCATGTCTTACTAGCCCTTCGTTTTCTTTCATCCTGATCAGAGCAATGAGACTTGATGCTATCATACAACAATGCATTCCATAGTAAAGTACAATCATAGTTAAGTACTAATGTATTTAGGGGCATATTTATACACTGTTTGTGCTGAATGTGCGTCATTCGGTGCAAACCTTACACCATATTTATACTATGACGCCTGACCCCGCAAACGTCAAAATTCCTCTGTGTGCGTCATTTTCTGGATGCGGGAAACCGCCTTGCGTTAATGACATGCAAGGTAGGCGTTCCTGTCCAAAAAATGACTTTAAGGCCTGTGTGCTTTATTTATACTCCTGTGTCATTTTGACGCACAGGAGGGGGTTGGCCTTAAAAAACGGCGCCCAGCCTGATGTGCGCCATTTTTTAACGCCTGGGTGAGGGCAGGCGTTCAGGGTCCTGTGGGCTAATTTCCACGGTCTCTGACCATGGAAGCTGTCTACAGGTGCCCTTCCATGCCCCCAGGGACCCCCCATACCACCCCCACCCACCCTGGAGGACACCCATGGATGGGGGACCCATCCCGGGTAAGTACAGGTAAGCTGAGGTAAGTATTCTTTAAAAGAAAAATTAGTGGCATAGGGGGCCTAACTTGGGCCCTCCTACATGCCACTGTGCCCAACGGCCATGCCAAGTGGACAGAAGTCCCCTGGGCATGACCATTGGGCAGGGGGGGCATGACTCCTGTCTTTGCTAAGACAGGAGTCATTTCAATGGGGGTGTGCATCAAAAAATGGTGCAAGTCGGGTTAGAGCCATGATTTTTTACTCTAACCTGACTTGCACCATATTTTGACGCCATCCCCCATTTTCCCCTATGCCGGCGCTGCCTGGTTAGTGCCATTTTTTTTTTACTCTGACCAGCCTGCAGCGCCGGCTAATGTCAATCCATAAATAAGGCGCTCGCCTGGCGCGTTGGAATGGCTGGCGCTGCTTTGCATCAAAAAGGATAATTATGGGCCTTAGTGTGTAGCAGAAGACATTCCATCATTCGCTTGTAATACAAAGCCAGACAAGTAGGAGAGTGGCTTAGCTGTAATTTATTTTAAGGTGGCTTCCCAGCAAAGAAACAAATGTTTTTGCTTTGTGATCTCTTGCTGCAGAACGTTTTAAACCAGTAGGACTACAATAAACAGGCCAGAGAAGTTCAGGTCCCTTATCGCTGATGAAACAGATACCCTAGGTGTCTGATAAAAGGTAAGTGACAGGCCAATGTTTTCTCCTTTTAGGAGAACCACACGATAAACCAAAAGAGGAGTGCCTTACCAGCAGTTTACACAGCAGATCAAAAACTAGTTCCTCAATTTTAAGTTTTATCTAGAAAACAGAAAGGAAATCACAATGAGATGTGTTTTTAACAGAATACCAAAATGCATTGCTTTACAAAAAGAAAATGTAGTTATTTATTTATTGTTTTAATCTGTTTTAATTTTTAATTGTTTTTGCTTTGTTACAACAGTAAAAAATTAACCACCATGACTTGCTCAATCATTACACATTACATAAAAATACAGAAGCAATCTTGGTTTGAAGTAGCATATAGCCCCAAAAGACAGTGGCCCTCATTACAACCTTGGCGGTCAGTGTTAAAGCGCCGGTAATACCGCCAACAGGCCGGCGTTAAAAAAAATGGGATTGCGACCGTGGCGGAAACTGCCAACATAGACAGCCACTTTAACACTCCGACCGCCACGGCGGTACAAACAAACAGCGCGGCGGTAACCGCCAACAGACAGGCGGAAGACAATGTACCGCCCACACTATTATGACACACCAATCCGCCACCTTTTCCGGGGCGGAACCAACGCGATCAAAAGCACGGCCGAAACAGTACACAGAAGGGGAAATCACTCACCTTTCCATACCCCATGAGGAACCAGGACGCCATGGAACCAGAACTTTACATCCTGCCGGCGAACGTCTTCCTGCTCCTCTATCAGGAGCACCAGAGACAGCAGGGATGACCACAGTGAGTACTGCACCTACAACACAGGGAAGGGGAGGGGGCAAGGAAAAGAGAGTGACACACACACGCAACACCCCCACCCACATCCTCACCCACAACACCATACACACAAATACATGCTGCAACATTACATATACATACCCCCACCCCCCCCTTCAATAACGCAAGGACAAAGGGAATTGATGTGAACCAATGTAATCAATAAGAATCCAGTACTCAAAACTCTAAATACAGTATATACAATTATGTACACCAACTACACAAGTCCGGATAGTGCACCAATCATTGTCTGTGGACCACTGGGCCAAAAATGCATGGGCGAGGCCCAAACTCAATACCTGACTCCAAACAGAGAGAACACTGGAGGGGCATCAGATGGAAAATAAACAGGCACCTCAGGGGGAGGGGAGGCACCTCAGCCTGATGAACGCACAACGCCACTGATCCATGAGGGGGCTCCATGCCCACTGCTGTATCCTGGGGAGTGCAAAGCCACAGTCTCTCAAGTCTTTCCAGTGGGTGGTTTGCCCACTGCTCTATCCTGGGGAGTGCAAAGCCACAGTCTCTCAAGTCTTTCCAGTGGGTGGGTTGCCCACTGCTTTATCCTGGGGAGTGCAAAGCCACAGTCTTTCAAGTGGATAACAGTCTCCACTGGTTCTGGAGGGGGCTTTGTGCCCAGAGTGCTTCATCCTGCCAAGGACAGAGGTAGTGGATAACAGTCTCCACTGGTTCTGGAGGGGGCTTTGTGCCCAGAGTGCTTCATCCTGCCGAGGTCAGAGGTAGTGGATGTCTTTCTCCACTGGTTCTGGAGTGGGCCTTGTGCCCAGAGTGCTTCATCCTGCCAAGGACAGAGGTAGTGGATGTCTTTCTCCACTGGTTCTGGAGTGGGCCTTGTGCCCAGAGTGCTTCATCCTGCGAAGGACAGAGGTAGTGGATGTCTTTCTTCACTGGTTCTGGAGGGGGCTTTGTGCCCAGAGTGCTTCATCCTGCCAAGGACTGAGGTAGTGGATGTCTTTCTCCACTGGTTCTGGAGGGGGCTTTGTGCCCAGAGTGCTTCATCCTGCCAAGGAAAGAGGTAGCAGCTGAATCTCTCCACTGAAAGTGATGCATCATTGAAGCTGGCCAGGCTCCTGGAACTCACCACCAGCCTCAGACGACTGACCACTGGGGATGGCAGCCATGTCTGCGGTGGTGCCACTGGCTCAGGATGTGGCAGGGCCGCTGGCGGTGCTGGCGGCGGTGCTTGCGGCGGGCTCAGTGACAGCAGTGCTTGCGGCGGGCTCAGTGGCAGTGGTTCTGGCGGTGGGCTCATTGACAGCGGTACTGGCGGTGGGCTCAGTGGCAGCGGTGCTGGCGGCGGGCTCAGAGGCAGCGGTGCTGGCGGCAGGCTCAGTGACTGCGGTGCTGGCGGCAGGCTCAGTGGCAGCGTGCTGGCTGCGGGCTCAGTGTCACCGGTGCTGGCGGCGGGCTCAGTGTCAGCGGTGCTGGCAGTGGGCTCAGTGACTGCGGTGCTGGCGGTGGGCTCAGTGGCAGCGGTGCTGGCGGTGGGCTCTGTGGCGGTGCTGATGGCGGTGCAGGTGGCGGTCTTCTCCGCCGTACAGGTCGGCGTGGACAGAAGGTGTCACACTGGTCCTTCAGTCGGTGTCACCATGTCCTCTCCTGACCTGCCCTTCACTTTCTGGCCCTTCCCCATCTTGGATGGTGGCGCTGCTGTCTTGCCACTATCCCCTTTCGGTTTCCCTGAGCCATTGGTGGCAGGTGTCTTCAGCTGCTCCCTCTGGGATGTGGGCAACTTTTTAAGTTTAGCAGGTGGACAAATGCCCTTGCCCTCACCCCGAGGCACACTGGCAGCCCTGATAGTTGGCGCACTCAAATAGCCCGCAGTTGCTGGCACCACTGTGCCTGGTGATGTGGTGGCTGAGGTGCTGGGTTGGGACCTGGAAAGCCTGGCCCTAGGGGACAGGCGGGGGTGAGGTGTAGGGAAGAGGTCAATATTAGCCAGGAAACGTTTTTTAGACACACTGGGACGGGTAGATGGAGGGGGTTTGGAGTGGAGGAAGAGGTAGTGGTTGTAGGAGGTGTACGTCTGCTGAATTTGGATGAAGGTGCATGAGCTGGAGGCTGTTGTGAGGTGGATGGCTGTTGGGTGGGTGTGTGCCTGTGTTGGTGTACTTTGGGAGGAGGGCTCACAGACACACTGGGAGAGGACAAAGAGGATGTGTGAATGTTAGTGGGGGTGGTGAGTGCACGTGAGTGGTGTGTGGTGATGGGCGTGCAGGTGATGGAGGTAGTGGCTGAAGATGTAGTGCATGACGTGGAGCAGGGGGACACAGTGGAGGCTCATGTTTGCCTGAGCCACTTTTGTGAGTTGAGGTGTGCGCATGCTGGTCTGATGGTGTGCTTGGGATAGGCTGATGTACAGGGGATTGGGTCTGGGTGGAGGAGGTTGGAGGGGGGAGGCTGGGCACAGGGACAATGGCTGCCATCAGTGCTGAGGCCAGAGCCTGAAATGCTCTCTGTTGGGCTGCCTGGCCAGAATGAATGCCCTCCAGGTATGCATTTGTTTGTTGCAAATGCCTCTCAACAACCTGGTTGTCATTCAGAATGGTAGACTGCCCAACAGTGAGGGATCTCAGGAGGTCAATAGCCTCCTCACTGAGGGCAGCAGGGCTGACTGGGGCAGGGCCTGAGGTGCCTGGGGCGAAGGAGATGCCCACCCTCCTGGGTGGGTGGGCACAGGACACATGCTTAGGGGCTGCCGGGAGGGCGGTGCTGGTAGGGGGGGTGGCGCCTGTACCTATGGATGCGGGGGGCACAAAGGGGCCTGCCACAGCAAGGGAGCTCCCATCAGAGGAGGAGTCGCTGTTGCGGGTCTCTGCTCCTGTCCCCGCCATGGAGCTCCCCTCACCCTCCGTCCCACTGGTGGCTTCAGACTCCATTGTCTCGCCCTCCAGGGCCAAGTGGAATGCAGCTCCCTCTCGCTCCGGTGCCACTGCTCTTCCGCCAGATGATGCTATTGCACACAAGAACAGGGAGACCACAAAAAGGGGGGGAAAGACAGAAGAAAGACATGTTCAGTGCATGCAATACCACTACCGTTGGCGGACACTACAGACACTGCAGACCTCAGCACTACGCCATGCACTAACAGTTCCTAGATTATTCACAAGGCCATGGGGTACAAGGCTTATGCCTGATTGCTGCACACATGGAAGTCACAGGAGCCTGACTAGGTGTAGATGGCTCTTACCACTGGTGGGGTTGGGGTGCCACATAGCCTGCCTCACAAGGGACCCTGCCTACAAACTTCACCCTGGCCTAGGGGAACCCACTGCCCACCTCCCCCACCCAGACACCTCGTAATGCGCGCAGAGTCAGAGGAATGTGTCTGTACTCACCCCCTTCTGGCTGCTATGATGCCCTTAAGCACCCATCCAACTCCGGATACGCCACCTCCAGGATCCGGAACATCAGGAAGGTTATGGTGCGACGGGCACCCCTCCCACGTTGGGAGGCCATCCCCAGCTGGTCCTCTGATATCTTCTTGCTCCAGCAGTGAATTTCCTCCCATCTTTTCAGGCAGTGGGTGACCCGTCTGTGGTGGGCCCCCAGGGTCCGGACTTCCTTGGCGATGGCACGCCAAATATCCTTCTTCTGGTGGGCGCTGACCTAGAGGAACAGTACAGCTGAAAAGGTAAATCTTTCACCGTCCAGACCGTCATACTCATTGGCCCACGTTTCCACCCTTGCCCTGACGCACATACACTCACCGTCCGCACATGCAGGCCTCAGTCCCCCCCATTTATCTTCCATCCACATCACTCCAAACAGGCATTGCACATGCAGCATGCTCACAGTGTACTCACCTGTTTGTCTGGAGGACCGTAGAGTAGCATGTACTGGGGGAGGACCCCATCCACTAACTTCTCCAAAGTGAAGGCAGGGGCCCTTTCCCCAGACACATGAGCCATCGTTGCTTCCAGACTGAGGTCACAGCAGCACTTGCAGTGTAGGTCCTCTCCTGTTGAAGGTCAGGTATCAAGTGAGTGAACAGATAGCAAATGGCGGTCACGTCCGGGCTGTGCGTACTGTCCCCGCCGGCGTACATCGTCATTGGCTCCTCTGACCCATAGGGTCCAATGTTAACCAATGCTGGATTGCATCGCGGTTTTCGACTGCCTACCGCAATGGTGTAAAACGCCAGCGCAGTTACCTCATTTCCCCTTGTCCCACCTTACAGGTCAGGCAGCCGCCATTTCAGGGGGGCACATGGCAAGAATAATAACTGCGTCACACCTATTTAGGCCAGGAATACGGATAGACAAAGGCACATAGAGAAAATGTAACATTTTTGAAAAAACAGCATTGTGATACCTAAGTGTTTTATGATCCTCTGCTCACCGTTCTCCTCCATAGGGCATGTCCGCTGGGGCAGGAGATGAGATGGCGGCATCCTTCGGTGTACAGACCGCTGGTAGATCTGTCGACAGTGGAAGAGAGACACGTAATAATCACCTACAGACTTGGTCGTGCAACAATACATGAACTGTGTGCCCAGTTGGAGCCAGACCTGATGTCAGCTATCCGCCATCCCACAGGGATCCCCCCTCTAGTGCAGGTCCTGTCAGTACTCCATTTCCTGACAAGTGGGTCTTTTCAAACAACAGTGGCCATTGCATCGGGGATATCCCAGCCAATGTTCTCCAACATGTTGTCCAGAGTGTTGTCTGCCCTGCTGAAACACATGCTCAGCTACATCTTTTTCCCTTAGGTGGAGGATTTGCCTACAGTGAAAGGTGACTTCTATGCCCTGGGACATATCCCCAACATCATAGGTGCCATTGATGGGACACATGTGGCCTTGGTACCCCCTGCAGGAGTGAACAGGTGTACAGAAACAGGAAGAGCTACCATTCAATGAATGTGCAAATGGTGTGTTTGGCCGACCAGTACATCTCCCATGTGAATGCCAAGATTCCTGTCTCTGTGTATGACGCTTACATTCTGAGGAATAGCAGCATCCCTTATGTGATGGGGCAACTCCAGAGGCACTGTGTGGGGCTAATAGGTGAGGAAAAGGACCCTATACCCTGTGAATAGTTGTCTGGGTCTGGGGTTGTCCCTATGGGTTAGTGTGTGTCTAATAGTTGTCCCTCGACATTTGCAGGTGACTCTGGTTACCCAAACCTATCATGGCTACTGACCCCTGTGAGAAATCCTAGGACAAGGGCAGAGGAACGCTACAATGAGGCACATGGGTGAACTAGGAGGATTATAGAAAGAACCTTCGGCCTCCTGAAGGCCAGGTTCCGGTGCCTCCATATGACAGGTGGTTCTCTCTACTACTCACCAAAGAAGGTGTGCCAGATCATCGTGGCCTGCTGTATGCTGCACAACCTGGCTTTGCGACTGCAGGTTCCTTTTCTGCAGGAGGATGGTCCAGCTGGAGGTCTTGTGGCAGCTGTGGAGCCTGTGGACAGTGAAGAAGAAGAGGCAGAAGAAGGGGATATCGACAACAGAAACAACGTTATCCAGCAATACTTCCAGTGAGACACAGGTAAGAAGATATCACTGCCTCACACATCTAATACTATTGTTTAAACTATCATAAGTCTGTCACTTTCCCCCAGTGTATGGACCCTAACTTGTCACTTTGGCTTTCCATTTCACAGATGTGGGTCCCACTGTGTGACCTCTGTTATATTTCCTCATGGACTAGAGATGTGTAACATCGGTATGTTGACAATAATATTGATATTGCTATATTCCATAGTTATTGTAAACACACATTGTGAAAGCACTGACTGACTCTAGATTGTTTTGTGATTGATGTGTGTTTATTTTTGAGCAAATAAGTGGAGGGGGTTGTTAAATGGTCAGGGGGTGATGGTGGAGGAATGTCCATGGCAGAGTCCAGTCTATTTGTTTCACAGGTGCATTGTCCAAAGGGGCATAGGAAGTGGAGCTAGGGCAGTTTAAGGATGGATAGGGTGACAAAGTGGGACAGAAGGATGACATTCAGGGGGGTCTCATTTCCTGGCGGGGGTCTTGGCAATGCTCTCTGTCTTGTTCCTGGATCTCAGGGACTGTTTGCGGGGTGGCTCTCCATCTGCAGGGGGTGGGGTGCTGGTGTTCTTGTGGCGGTGCCTCCTGTCCACTAGCGCCGGCAGAGGCTGTTCATCATCCAGGCTAGTGTCAGGGGCCCCTTGTTGTGCCACAGTGTCCCTGCTGGTGTTGACTAGGTCCTGCAGCACCCCTACAATGGTGACCAGGGTAGTGTTGATGGACTTGAGTTCCTCCCTGATCCCCAGATAGTGTTTCTCCTGCAGCTGCTGGGTCGCCTGAAAGTTGACCAGTACCGTTGGCATCGTCTCCTGGGAATGATGGTACACTCCCATGATGTTGGAGAGGGCCTCGTGGAGAGTGGGTTCCCTGGGCCTGTCCTCTCCCTTTCACACATCAGTCCTCCCAGTTCCCCTGTTTTCCTGTGCCTCTGTCCCCCTGAGCCGTGTGGCCCACTGCCACTGCCCCCAGGTCCCTGATTTTCTTGGGTTGGTGGGTTTGCCTGGGTTCCCTGTAGTGGTGGACACACTGCTGCTTGACATGTCATGGGGACAGAGGGATGGGCCCGCTGGGTGGGTACTGTGCTGGTGTTTCCTGAGGGGGGAGGCTCTGTGTTGGCTTGTGCCAGTGTCAGGGGAACCGACTGTCCTGAGGTCCCAGATGGGCAGGGCTGGTCATCTTAATCCAGTTGTACAGAGCTGCTGTCATTAGTGTGGGCCTCTTCTGTGGGGGGAGTGGACATGTCTGGAACCTCCTGTCCGGTGATGTTGGGTAGGGATCCTGCAGTGGTGTAAAGGCATTATTAGTGCATCTGTGTGTGCCATTATGTGCAATTGGTGAGTGACCCTTACTCCAGTGCTTGCATTCATTTCTAGGTCCTTGTGTGATATTTGGTTTGGGGTCTGTGTGGGTATCTGTAGTGGACATGCTTTGGTGATGGGTGTCCATGCTTTGGTGTTGCATGCAGGGCTTGGTGTTGGGATGGGTGGTTTGTGATAGTGAGACATATGTGAGGTGTTGGAGTGATGGGGGTGAGGGTGAGGGTGGGGGTATGTGATGGCATGCAGGTAGGGTGGGGGATATAATAGTTAAGATCTGACTTACCAGAGTCCATTCCTCCTGCTACTCCTGCGAGGCCCTCAGGATGCAGTATTGCCAAGACTTGCTCCTCCCATGTTGTTAGTTGTGGAGGAGGAGGTGGTGGTCCACCGCCAGTCCTCTGTACTTGCAATCTTGTGTCTTGAGACCACGGAAAGCACCTTCCCCCGTAGGTCGTTCCACCTCTTCCTGATGTCATCCCGTGTTCTTGGATGCTGCCCCACTGTGTTGACCCTGTCGACAATTCTTCGCCATAGCTCCATCTTTCTAGCAATGGAGGTGTGCTGCACTTGTGATCCGAATAGCTGTGGCTCTACCCGGACGATTTCCTCCACCATGACCCTGAGCTCCTCCTCTGAGAACCTGGGGTGTCATTGTGATGCCATGATGTAGTGTGGGTGATGTGTGGGGTTGTGTGTGTTGTGATGTGTGAGGGGATGTGTTTGTGTGTGTTGTCTGAGTTAAGTGGATGTTGTGTGAGTGATGATGTTGTGTGTCTGTGGATACTAGTGTTGTTTCTGGTGGGGTCTCTCTCTGGCCTTCTTTCGCAATTATGGTTGTAAGGGTTTGTGGGTAATGTGGGTGTGTGTTTTATATTGGATTGGGTATGTGGGAGTGGTGTGTGTATGTGTATCAGGTGTGTGTATTTCGAATTGTCCAATGTGGTTGTGTTTTGTAAATGTGTGTGTATTTTGAGCGCGGCGGTGTGTACCGCCAATGGAATACTGCAGTTGAAATGCTGCCGCATGGATTCGTGGGTCGTGATATTGTGGGCGTATTCCTGTTGGCGTGACGGTGGAGGTTTTTTTATCGCCAGTTTATCACTGACCTTTAGTGTGGCGGACGTCTGTGGGTGTCTAGATTTTGGCGGATTCCGAGCTGTGGGTCGTAATAGCTGTAGCAGATTTCCACCGCCGCAGTTGTGTGTTTGTGGTCTTCTGCACGGCGGTAAGCGGGATTTAACGCCAATGTTGTAATGAGGGCCAGTGACAGGACGATATGGTCCAGCCAACGACAGGCCCTCCTCTACAGCTCCATCAACAGCAATCTTCAAGTCATTTTCCGAGTGGCACCGAGGGGTCTCCCTCCCCTAGGGTGATATCTCTCCCCATCAGGGTATTTGGATATGCTTTGGAATACTAGTCTAGATCATGATATCTCTCCAAAGTTCCACACACACTTTTCTTCAGGTAGCCTTGCAAACTATAGACCACTGGCTCCGTCTGTATATAGTGTGTTGTATATTGTCTAATGCCCATTACCCACTGAGTCAGTGAGGGAGGAGTTGTCCTGCCCCATCTTCTGGCTATGCCTCATGTTGCCAGGGCAAAACTTTGGTGCTCATTCCGAGTTTGGCGGTCGGCGGAGGCCACCCACCAAACTAAACTCGCCACCTGATTGCGGGTGCCATCAGGACACCGCCAGTGTTTCCGCCCGCCGGCCCTGCTGTGAAGAGGGCCTTAACATTGATGCTGGCTCGGAATAGAGCCGGCGCCAATGTGGCGGTGCAGCGGGTGCCGGCACCCCCATTCTGCCAGATTTTCCATGGCGGTGTGAATCGCCATGGAAAGGCTGGCAGAATGGAACTTGTAATCCAGCGGGCAGCGCTACTTGCAAAGCTGCCCTGGCGGATTACAACCATTGGGGCTGCCAGGCTGGAGGCCATCTCCAGCGTTGCGGTGTTGGCAGTATTACCATGGTGTTTCGGCTGCCGGCGGAATGTGGCGGCGGTCAGGCGTTCTCAAGACCGCCAGACTCGCAATGAGCACCCTAGTGTGCAGAAAAGATGTTGTCTCCTGTGTCGGTCCAAGTCATTGGGTATACCTAATATAAGGAAGTGGGAGGTGTGAAGGAGCTGTACCCCCAGTACGTAGGTCAACATTGAGGTTAATGTCTTCTAGTATGATTTATTACGGCAGCATTTCCCAAGTGTAAGATAAAATGACCCCTCCCAATTCTCACATTGTAAATAATTTGCAGCTTGTGCCTACCCATCTTCAACAATCAGTGCCTGTGATAAAAGACTCTGTGCAGAACCTGAGTAGCCTAACTTTCAGGATTTTTTTATCATCACTTCCTGATGATGCATTAGGACTGCTTTACGGTCTACATCTTCTAGCAGTCCCAGCTCAGCCCCCAGCTTGAACCTGAGGAAGGGAGCAGAGATTGTCAGGTCTATTATTTATGATTGTGCAGTAAGTATACAACACAGTCTTGGAGGCCAGTTCTTCAGAGAGTACCTTGTTTTACAGTCTTCAAGTTCTTCTCTGTAATACATTTTTTAAATAAAAATTGATCATATTATGTTTCATTTTGTAAATGGGAGACATACTTTTTAACAAAAAATGTAGAAAACTTTTCATTTAATTCAAAGTTCTCAAGAAATAATTTCAAAATAATGCATCTCGCTTTTTACCAGTATTCCAAAGGAGTTTAATTTCAAGTCTGAACTATTAGAAAATGACAATGATAAGATGGAAGCAGTATCACATATCAGACGGTGAAATGCATAAAGCAGAAAAAAACATGAGCTATAAATTGCAGATCTGTAAACAGGATGTGCCACTGCTGGCATAAACAGGATACCACACCATATGCCACATGATCTATGCAGGTGGAGGTGGAAGGGAGACAAAAGAACATGAGTAGAAAATATGGTGCCTAAAAATGCACTGGTCAGCATACAATCCAAAGTTTCATCAGTAGCTGGGAATCTTCCATAGTTCAATTGCCGCATGTTTGAGTGGTGGAACTGGTATTGCCTGAAAATGGTCAGGTTTGTGAAACATCCAATTTGAGTAATGGGGAATATCCCAAATCTCAAGTTGAAACACATTAAGAATCCTACATAACTGTAGATACTGAATGAGAGCTAGTGGCGGGGCAGGGAGGGTGGTCATAGGGCCAGTTCAAAAGGACAGAGCATTCACTCAAAATAGCAAAGTAGACAGACAGAGGTGCACAACAAAACTGTACTGGTTGCAGAAGATATCAATGACCAAGACGAAGTGAAAAAGGTAAAATTCTGGGAAAGTCAGAGAAGACAGTTTAAAAATATTCATTAGCCAAACAACAGTTAAGGGAAATGTTTTTTGGGATATTTTTCTTAGTTTTGATCATGGTTGATTTTTTTGTCTACTCCCTTTGAGCGGCCTGGTGACCCTGGATCTCTATGTTGCCTGGTACGGGCTTCATTGTTGCCATCCTGTTTACAAAATGAGCAAGCATTGGTAAAGTCAGGATGTCTGGTGCTACATGCCAAATGTTTGGCGTTGCTAATGTTTAGGAATGGTTTTGTAATCCTGTAGAAGTGGACTACTTTTGTGTATGTGCACATTGTGCAAGACTGGAATGTCGTCACTTACAGAGAGGTAAACCTATGGCTGAAGTTGGCTGACCTTCTGCCCCATGCTGTTACGCTGTGGTGGGCAGTCTAAAAATGTGAATGATGAACAGATGATGAGAGATGACTGAAACATCCTATATGACCATCATTGTTCCATGATGTTTGTGAGAAGGTAGCCTTTTTACAGCATTGTTACCCCCACTTTTGGCCTGTTTGTGAGTATATGTAAGTGTGTTTTTACTGTCTCACTGGGATCCTGCAAGCCAGGGCCCCAGTGCTCTTAGTGAAAACCCTATTTGTCAGTGTGTTTTGCCTGTCTCACTGGGACCCTGCTAGCCAGGACCCCAGGGCTCATAGTTTGTGGCCTGAATGTGTATACCTGTGTAGTGCCTAACTGTGCCACTGAGGCTCTGATAATTAGAACCTCAGTGCTTATGCTCTCTTTGCCTTTAAATTTGTCATTATAGGCTAGTGACCACTTTTACCAATTTCAATTGGCACACTGGAACACCCTTATAATTCCCTACCCTATGGTACCTAGGTACCCAGGTTATTGGGGTTCCAGGAGATCCCTATGAGCTGCAGCATTTCTTTTGCCACCCATAGGGAGCTCAGACACACCTTTACACAGGACTGCCACTGCAGCCTGAGAGAAATAACGCACATGTTATTTCACAGCCATTTTCACTGCACTTAAGTAACTTGTAAGTCACCTATATGTCTAACCTTTACTTGCTGAAGGTTAGGTTCAAATATTCTAAGTATGAGGGCACCCTTGCAGTAGCAAAGGTGCCCCCACATAGTTCAGGGCCACTTCCCTGGACTTTGTGAGTGCGGGGACACAATTACACGCGTGCACTACATATAGATCAATACCTATATATAGCTTCACAATGGTAACTCCGAATATGGCCATGTAACATGTCCAAGATGGGGGAATTGTCCCCCCATGCCAAATCTGGTATTAGGGGGCCAATTTAATGCATCCCCATGGCTCCACTATGGACCCCGGGTACTGCCAAACCAGCTCTCTGGGGTTTTCTCTGCAGCTCTCTCTATGTATATTTTGTTTATTTTACTTACCTACCTCTGAGATATTTCTGACACATTGTCACTAAAATAAAGTACCTTTATTTTTAGTAACCCTGAGTATTGTGTTTCTTATGATATAGTAACTGTATGATTTAAGTGGTCTAGTAGGAGCTTTGCATGTCCCCTAGTTCAGCCTAAGCTGCTCTGCTATAGCTACCTCTATCAGCCTAAGCTGCTAGAACACTACTGATCTACTAATAAGGGATAACTGGACCTGGCACAAGATGTAAGTACCATCAGGTACCCACTATAAGCCAGGCCAGCCTCCTGCAATTGTCTCCCAGATTTTTACATTATCTCTGTTTACTGGCTGTAGAACTCTGTGCACTTCACCCCCTGTTATTGAGTGGTTTAGTGCCTGTACTCCCTCATTTAACATGATTAAATTGGCATGCCCTTAATTGGCCTATTTACCTTACCCATAAGACTGTAGTATTTGGCACAAAGTGTACCAATGTCTTGTAAGTTAAATGTCACTAGTGGGCTACAGTAACTATTGTGCCATCTACTACAGTGACAGTACAAGCAGGGCTTCAGCCCTAACATTGTACTGTGACTTTTGGAGTTTTAAAACTGCAAATTTGACCTGTCAACATAACCACGTTTGACAAGTCAAAATCTTCCTTTTAAATACCCCTGTGCATGTTTTGCAATTGCCAAGGCTTGTTGGCATCTTTCCATGAACTTCTTCATGCACCAAACAGCTCCAGCACCCAGCACTCCTTCCCGTGATGCACAGCCTCCTGCGTGGATCTCTTTGTGTAGTGCTGCATGGGCCTCCTTTTGCAACTTCTTTGTACCCGTGCTGTGGGACTCCTGTGCATGCTGCCTGGTCTTCTGAGGGCTCTCTTAGTTGCTGAGTGCCCCTTTAACTCCCCCTCCTGGGTAGTGTCCACCAGGTCCCTCCTGGTCCTGGGCAGCTCCATTTTCTGCTAACTTCAAGCTTTGCGTATGCCAAGGCTTGTTGGCGGAATCCAGCGACGCAAATCACAATGTAATCACGCATCCGGCGTGGGACATCTTCTGCACCAACCAGGAACCCCCATCTTTCTGTTTGGGTTCAGTACTGACTGGTGATCTTCACTGGTGGTTCTTCTTTTGCACCTTAATCTGGGTTAGCAGGGACTCCTGTTCTCCCTGGACTATTCAGTGCTTCTTGGACTTAGTCTCCTTCTTCCACAGATCTTCATGTCCAAGAATCCATTGTTGGTGTCTTGCTGTCTCTTCTGGTTCTTGCATAATCTTCTTTCTTGTGTTCTTGTGTGTTCTAGGAAAGATACTGTGGTTTTCTCATGCTTTCCTGGGGTCTGAGGTAGGTTCTATAACTTACATTTGGTGTGTTCTAATACTTCCATTACCCTTCTACACAATATATTTGCCTATAGTGGAAACTGGCATTCACATTCCACTTTCTTAGTATATGGTTTGTATACAATTTGTGTATTACTTACCTCCTAAGGGAGTATAGTCTCTATGGTATTTTTGGCATTTGTGTCACAAAAATAAAGTACCTTTATTTTTGTAACACTGAGTTTTTTCTTTCATGTGTGTGAGTACTGAGTGACTACAGTGGTATTGCATGAGCTTTGCATGTCTCCTAGTTAGGCCTTGGCTGCTTATCCACACTACCCCTAGGAAGCCTGACTTCTAGACATTGACTACGTTTCACTAATAAGGGATAATTGGACCTGATATAAGGGGTAAGTACCTTTGGTATCCACTACAAACCATGCCAGCCTCCTACAAAGAGTCATTACTAGCTTTGTTCTAATGCAGCAAGTATAAAGTAGTCACTTCAACCTCCATGGTCTCCTACACTCCACTCTAAGTTCTCACGTGTAGCATACCGTATTGTTTAACCTCTACTGAGGTGGCCATTGTTGTGAACTCAACACATCTATTCAGGCTGTTCCATCAAGCAAGGGTACAAGAGAAGTTTTGGGCTCAAACTTACCAATAGTATCAGTTTCTGTAGGGCCACATCTTGTCAAGAACTTCCAAGAGGCTCTTGCTCAGGCTTCAGGTTCATTGCTTCATCAGGGAATCTAGTACATTACAACTGTAGGAGACTGTCTCTCTATATAACGTACAAAAAAGACGTGACCTGTGCAGAGAGTCCTTGCAACCTCACTTTGGTATCCAAAGACAAAAAAGCAGACCACCTAATTCTCTGTTTTTGTTGTAGTGTGGGCGAGCAGTTAGGCTAATCCAGGAGATGTGCTAAGCATTTGTTGTACAGTATCACACTCGGAAGAATAACTTGAGGCCAATTTACAAAAATAATATATATTTTTTATAATTTTTTCAAGACCAAGAACACCAATATAGGGTAATTACTTTTTTAGTTATGATTTGTCAAAGTTTAGAAAATGTTGCATTTCTGTGCTCATTTAAGCTCAATAAGAATCAATGGGAAAAAACTTTAAAAATGCATTTAAAATCAGGCACTATTTTCACAAGTATCACCTTCTATTTTTAGGTTGAGGTCATGGAAGTGTCCAATGGGCCAGCAAGAGAACATCGGGCGGTTCCCAGTTCAAGCAGAAGCAGCGGCTTGCTAATGGTCTTAGAGCTGGCGCCCAAAGGAGATGGCGACCACTGCAAGATGGACTTAAAGATAAGTCTAGTGGGTCCCCTTGGAGGCTGGAGATCACAAGGGTTTAGGGACCCCTACAGCACAGCTGGTCTGTTGATGCAAGGGCCAGGGAAACCAGATGCAGCGCATATAGGTCAGCCAGGAGTTTTGCATCTTGGAGTCCTTGCAGTCAGGAGCAGGTCACTTGGAGGGTGGATTGCAGGTCAGCAGGGCCACTCTGGGGGTTGGTTCTTGGTACCCTAAAGTCCCTCAACCGGTACTTGTGTCTGGGCTTTTGGGAATCCGGAGTGGACTTTGCTTCTGCATGTTCAATGGTGGGTATCTGGTACCACGGGTAATGGTATGCCACAGCCCTGGAGAGGTGCACTGCCACCAAACTTGGCATAGTGGCAGGTCTTGTATTTAAGGGCTGTTGTACAGAATTTGGCTTGGCTGCTGGCTCTGACTCATTGGTCAGAAGATGGATACATTACAGGAATTTCTGGTTTCTTTGCCTGCTGGGTGCAGGGAGTGAAATCTTCATTCAACGGGAGGTTCTTGGTGATTTTTAGAAGGCTGGAGGTGCTCTGGGGTTTTGTGGAGTCCCTCAGCTTTCCAGGCAACACCTCAGCAATGATAGTCGAGCCCTTGGAGCAGCAGGCAGGGCTTGGTTTCTTTTTTTTCTGCAGCAGGGCTTCAGTTCTCGTGTCTTGTATCTTCTTTGTACTGGTCTTCATCCTGTCCATCAAATCTGAGATCTTGCGCCAGGGATGCCTTCTAAATACTGTTTTTAGGGCGCATTAGTGGGAGTAGCTGGTAGTAGCCAATGGGCCACCTACCTTAAGGTGGCTACATCGACTAAGTGACCACTTCTTGTGAGAGGGGGGTCTCATCCCCAACACTGATTGGATATTTTCCTGCCATCCAAGATGCAGGAAAATAAAATGGAGTGGTCACTTCAGCTGCCAGGTCTGAGGGGTGGTGCAGGCTGAGGATGTCTACTACTCCTATTTTTGCCAAGGTTCCAGCTGGTTTTCCTGCCTAAAGTGGGCGTAAAACCATTGGGCCATCATATGCTGCTAGCAGCAGCGACAGATGTGAAATTTCAAAGGCAGCAAAGTCTGTGAAGCTGACCGCTGGTGTAAAGTGCCTGCTTGGGAGATGAGGTGTAACACCTCCTCCCAGGAAAGGCTTTGTGTTATGGTTCCTGAGAGCAAAAACCTCTCATCCCAGATGTTCAGAATTGTGTCTGGTTGTGACAGACTAGGGCCAGTTAGCAACCATGCCAGGGCTGTAAGGTTTTGCAGGGGGCACCTCTAAGGTGTACTCAGGGTACATTTAATACTAAATCCATCAATGGCATCAGTGTGGGTTTATTCTTCTGAGTTGTTTGATACCAAACAACCCAAGGTTCAGAGAGGCCATCGTGTAGCTGGGGAACTTGTAATGGCCAGGGTCCTTCACATGCATTAGCTATGGCTTCCCTGTACACTCACTATGTCTAAGAGTTAGCAAAGGCACAGTAGGGACATATTTGCTCATGCACACATATCCCCTCACATGCTTTGTAGTGCACCCTGCCTTTAGAGCTGCAAGGCCTGCCAGAGGGGTGAGTTACCTATAATGCATGCTGTGTTATTGGCATGGCACTCTTGGTGAGTGCCATGTCAAGTCTGCAATTTTGGTTACACTTTGTCATACACTTACAATTGCAGTCTGCATGAGGCTGGTGTGGGGCTGCTTAGAATAGCACACTTGGTGCTGCAGCTTTGTGGCGGACCCTCTTAGCTACCCATACCCTGGGTACCAGGGGTACCATTTACAAGGGACATACAAAGGTGGCTGAAGTGTCAAACATAGTACAATGTTGTGGAAAGAGATCTGGCCTTTGGATCTTGCTTAGCAGGAGCCTAGGGCACTCACAGTTTGAAATCACATCATCTCTATGGACAAAATGGGGGGCTGCCATGTCAAAAGAGGCCATTTCTTAAAACAACCATAGTTTAAAAGTGAAATCTGAGGGTGGTTGGTAAAGATTGACATCAACTTGGTGGCCACCTCGAAATAAATCCTTTTAGGCAGACCTCATTTTATCTTCCATTTGTGGTTCTCCCTTTACTTCTCCGATTACATTGAAATTAATATTGTCTAACTCTGAGAAATTGAAAGGGTCTCTCCACCAACAATGTGGGTCACATTTCATCTCATAAATCATTTTAGTTTGTGTATCCCTATTTCAAGCAGAAAAAATGAGCTCCTTTTAAAAACTGAAAATGTTCTGACATTTAAATGGGAGAAACAAAAAATAAGGGGTAGTATGTTTGAATTAAACTCAGCCACTGGAAATTATGCTGGGGCTCATTCCAGTTCACCGTTTTATTGCTCAGTATGCCACTCTAGATACGAGTTACCATACGTAGAGCAGCATAGGTTCTGATTCTTGGTTCTGAATGGTCAGAGTACCAAGCATGTCAATGAGTGCAGAATACCCTGCATAAGGAAACATTTTTGTTGGTGTAGACAAAGTTGCAAGGATCATCCCCCTCTGGGAAAATTGCTTAGGCTTACTGAAGTGTATTTAGTCAAGGCAATTTTGCTCTCCGACTGTGTAACTCATGAAAACCAATAAGACATTCTATTTACTTTTGACGATTTGTGAGGCACGGCATATCACAAAGGCCTCAAGACAAAGTCATGCTTGTGCACCATGTATCTATCAGTGTGAAAAATACAGTTTTAGATGGTTTCACCCAAAAACAATAAATCTGATGCCTCCACATGAAGAAAAATTGAAGGATAAGGATTATTACGTGGTTTGATGCATGAGTGAAAAAGACTTCAGTGGGGTTGAATTTTCAGCTGGTGAGAGATAATCAGGACATGGGGCCTGATTTCGAGTTTGGCAGATGGGGTTACACTGTGACAAACGTGACGGATTCCGCTGTATTACAATTCCATTAGATCTCATGGACATTGTAACACAGTGGACGGGATATCCCTCAAGTTTGTGACGGGTAACTCATCAGCCAAACTCTAAATCAGGCCCATGTATGTGAACTGATAGCATTCCTTAATTTGGAGCTATGGATGTCTTGCATTTTACATGTGTTAATGCTATTATATTTTCAAGTGCCTTCTAATGAGACTTCAAAACCCTTATGGTTTCATTCTCAAGGAACACCATGGTATTTTAAGGGAGCCTGTCCTAGCTTACACAGGTACAGTTGAGAAAGCTACCATGTTTGCAGTGGTATTTAACCCCTTCCCCGCCACGGACGTAATGGTTACGTCCATGGCAGCGCCCGTGTGGCACCATGGACGTAACCATTACCCCCTAGGTCAGGGCTGACAGGGGAATCCCTTCCCCTTCAACCCCCGACCCCCCCCCCCCCCACCCCCCCTGTGACGTCAGCGCGCGAGCGTGCGCTGACAATCACACAACCTCCCCCATGCTCAGCATTTCTCTTTCGATCACGTGGGGAGGCCCGGAGGGGCTTCAAAGGGAAGGAAATGTATTTCCTTCCCTTTGAAGTCTCTCCGAGGGTTTCAAAAGCCCCACTAGACACAAGGGATGGTTTTTTTTTTATATGAAATTGACAGAAGGGAGCGACCCCTTGGGCAAGGGTCGCTCCCAGGGGGTCATTTTTTTTTAAGGCCTTTTCTGCCCCCCCTGGGGGCAGATCGGCCTATTATTAGGCCGATCTGCCCCCAGTGGGGGCAGACACCTCTAGACACCAGGGATACTTTTGTTTTTTTAGTTTTTTTATTTGTTTTCTTTTGTGTTTTAGGTGTGGGGTGCGACCCCTTAGGCAAGGGTCGCTCCTATAGGGGGGAAATTATATTTAGGCAATTTCTGCCCCCTTTGGGGGCAGATTGGCTTATTTTTATGAGGCCAATCTGCCCCTAAGGGGGGCAGAAACCACTAGACACCAGGGAGTTTTTTTTGTTTGTTTGTTTTTCACGTAAGGGGAGCGACCCCTTAGGCAAGGGTCGTTCCCTTGGGGGGCAAATTTATTTTAGGCCACTTCTGCCCCCCATGGGGGCAGATCAGCCTATTTTTATTAGGCCGATCTGCCCCCACGGGGGGCAGAAACCACTAGGCACCAGGGATTTTTGTTGTTGTTGTGTTTTACAGATGGGGAGCGTCCCCTTAGGCAAGGGTCGCTCCCCTGGGGGGCAAATTGTATTTAGACCATTTCTGCCCCCCTTGGGGGCAGATTGGCCGATTGTAGGTCAATCTTCCCCCAAGGGGGGCAGAAACCACTAGGCACCAGGGATCTTTTTTTTGCGCCGTCACGCAAGGGGAGCAACCTTGTAGGCAAGGGTCGCTCCCCGTGGGGGGGTGAGGGGGGCAAATTTATTTTAGGCCATTTGCCTATTGGTATGAGGCCGATCTGCCCACAGGGGGGGCAGAAACCTCTAGGCGCCTGGGCAAATAGTTTTTTTGTGTTATTTTTTTTGTTTGTTTGTTTTTTTAGAGATGGGGAGCGACGCATTAGGCAAGGGTCGCTCCCCTGGGGGGCAAATTGTATTTAGACCATTTCTGCCCCCCTTGGGGGCAGATTGGCCGATTGTAGGTCAATCTGCCCCCAAGGGGGGCAGAAACCACTAGGCACCAGGGATCTTTTTTTTGCGCCGTCACGCAAGGGGAGCGACCTTGCAGGCAAGGGTCGCTCCCCGGGGGGGGTGGGGGGGCAAATTTATTTTAGGCCATTTCTGCCCCCCTGGGGGCAGATCGGCCTATTGGTATTAGGCCGATCTGCCCCCGGGGGGGGGCAGAAACCTTTAGGCGCCAGGGCAAATTTTTTTTTGTGTGGGTTTTTTTTTTGTTTGTTTGGTTTTTTAGAGATGGGGAGCGACGCATTAGGCAAGGGTCGCTCCCCTGGGGGGCAAATTGTATTTAGACCATTTCTGCCCCCCTTGGGGGCAGATTGGCCGATTGTAGGTCAATCTGCCCCCCTTGGGGGCAGAAACCACTAGGCACCAGGGATCTTTTTTTTGCGCCGTCACGCAAGGGGAGCGAACTTGCAGGCAAGGGTCGCTCCCCGGGGGGGTGGGGGGGCAAATTTATTTTAGGCCATTTCTGCCCCCCCTGGGGGCAGATCGGCCTATTGGTATTAGGCCGATCTGCCCCCGGGGGGGGCAGAAACCTTTAGGCGCCAGGGCAAATTTTTTTTTGGGCGGTTTTTTTTTTTGTTTGTTTGTTTTTTTAGAGATGGGGAGCGACGCATTAGGCAAGGGTCGCTCCCCTGGGGGGCAAATTGTATTTAGACCATTTCTGCCCCCCTTGGGGACAGATTGGCCGATTGTAGGTCAATCTGACCCCAAGGGGGGCAGAAACCACTAGGCACCAGGGATCTTTTTTTTGCGCCGTCACGCAAGGGGAGCGACCTTGTAGGCAAGGGTCGCTCCCCGGGGGGGTGGGGAGGCAAATTTATTTTAGGCCATTTCTGCCCCCCCTGGGGGCAGATCGGCCTATTGGTATTAGGCCGATCTGCCCCCAGGGGGGACAGAAACCTCTAGGCGCCAGGACAAATTGTTTTTTTTGTGGGTCTTTTTTTGTTTGTTTGTTTTTGTAGAGATGGGGAGCGACCCATTAGGCAAGGATCGCTCCCCTGGGGGGCAAATTGTATTTAGACCATTTCTGCCCCCCTTGGGGGCAGATTGGCCGATTGTAGGTCAATCTGCCCCCAAGGGGGGCAGAAACCACTGGGCACCAGGGATCTTTTTTTTGCGCCATCACGCAAGGGGAGCGACCTTGCAGGCAAGGGTCGCTCCCCGGGGGGGGTGGGGGGGCAAATTTATTTTAGGCCATTTCTGCCCCCCCTGGGGGCAGATCGGCCTATTGGTATTAGGCCGATCTGCCCCCGGGGGGGGCAGAAACCTTTAGGCGCCAGGGCAATTTTTTTTTTGTGTGGGTTTTTTTTTTGTTTGTTTGTTTTTTTAGAGATGGGGAGCGACGCATTAGGCAAGGGTCGCTCCCCTGGGGGGCAAATTGTATTTAGACCATTTCTGCCCCCCTTGGGGGCAGATTGGCCGATTGTAGGTCAATCTGCCCCCAAGGGGGGGCAGAAACCACTAGGCACCAGGGATCTTTTTTTTGCGCCGTCACGCAAGGGGAGAAACCTTGCAGGCAAGGGTCGCTCCCCGGGGGGGGTGGGGGGGCAAATTTATTTTAGGCCATTTCTGCCCCCCCTGGGGGCAGATCGGCCTATTGGTATTAGGCCGATCTGCCCCCGGGGGGGGGCAGAAACCTTTAGGCGCCAGGGCAAAAAAAAATTTGTGGGTTTTTTTTTTTTGTTTGTTTGTTTTTTTAGAGATGGGGAGCGACGCATTAGGCAAGGGTTGCTCCCCTGGGGGGCAAATTGTATTTAGACCATTTCTGCCCCCCTTGGGGGCAGATTGGCTGATTGTAGGTCAATCTGCCCCCAAGGGGGGCAGAAACCACTAGGCACCAGGGATCTTTTTTTTGCGCCGTCACGCAAGGGGAGCGACCTTGTAGGCAAGGGTCGCTCCCCGGGGGGGTGGGGAGGCAAATTTATTTTAGGCCATTTCTGCCCCCCCTGGGGGCAGATCGGCCTATTGGTATTAGGCCGATCTGCCCCCAGGGGGGGCAGAAACCTCTAGGCGCCAGGACAAATTGTTTTTTATGTGGTTTTTTGTTTGTTTGTTTGTTTTTGTAGAGATGGGGAGCGACCCATTAGGCAAGGGTCGCTCCCCTGGGGGGCAAATTGTATTTAGACCATTTCTGCCCCCCTTGGGGGCAGATTGGCCGATTGTAGGTCAATCTGCCCCCAAGGGGGGCAGAAACCACTAGGCACCGGGGATTTTTTTTTTGGCACCAATGTCACGCAGGGGGAGTGACCCCATAGGCAAGGGTCGCTCCCGGGGGGGCAGGGGGGTTGGGGGTGGGGGACAAATTTATTTTAGGCCATTTCTGCCCCCCCTGGGCCCGGCTGAGCTAGAGGCCAAAATCCACAGGTAGGCACTGTTTTCTATGAAAAAATGTGATGTGTCCACGTCGTGTTTTGGGCCATTTCCTGTCGCGGGCGCTAGGCCTACCCACACCAGTGAGGTATCATTTTTATCGGGAGACTTGGGGGAATGCTAGGTGGAAGGAAATTTGTGGCTCCTCTCAGATTCCAGAACTTTCTGTCACTGAAATGTGAGGAAAACATGTTTTTTTAGCCAAATTTTGAGGTTTGCAAAGGATTCTGGGTAACAGAACCTGGTCAGAGCCCCACAATTCACCCCATCTTGGATTCCCCTGGGTTTCTAGTTTTCAAAAATGCGCTGGTTTGCTAGGTTTCCCCAGGTGCCGGCTGAGCGAGAGGCCAAAATCCACAGGTAGGCCCTGTTTTCTATGAAAAAATGTGATGTGTCCAGGTTGTGTTTTGGGCCATTTCCTGTCGCGGGCGCTAGGCCTACCCACACAAGTGAGGTATCATTTTTATGGGGAGACTTGGGGGAACGCTGGGTGGAAGGAAATTTGTGGCTCCTCTCAGATTCCAGAACTTTCTGTCACCGAAATGTGAGGAAAATGTGTTTTTTTAGCCAAAATTTGAGGTTTGCAAAGGATTCTGGGTAACAGAACCTGGTCTGATCCCCACAAGTCACCCCATCTTGGATTCCCCTAGGTCTCTAGTTTTCAAAAATGCACAGGTTTGGTAGGTTTCCCTAGGTGCCGGTTGAGCTAGAGGCCAAAATCTACAAGTAGGCACTTTGCAAAAAACAGCTCTGTTTTCTGTGATGTGTCCACGTTGTGTTTTGGGGCATATCCTGTCGCGGGCGCTGGGCCTAACCACACAAGTGAGGTACCATTTTTATCGGGAGACTTGGGGGAACGCTGGGAGGAAGGAAATTTGTGGCTCCTCTTAGATTCCAGAACTTTCTGTCACCGAAATGTGAGGAAAATATGTTTTTTTAGCCAAATTTTGAGGTTTGCAAAGGATTCTGGGTAACAGAACCTGGTCAGAACCCCACAAGTCACCCCATCGTGAATTCCCCTAGGTCTCTAGTTTTCAAAAATGCACAGGTTTGGTAGGTTTCCCTAGGTGCCGGCTGAGCTAGAGGCCAAAATCTACAGGTAGGCACTTCGCAAAAAACACCTCTGTTTTCTTCCAAAAATTTGGATGTGTCCACGTTGTGCTTTGGGGCGTTTCCTGTCGCGGGCGCTAGGCCTACCCACACAAGTGAGGTATAATTTTTATCGGGAGGCTTGGGGGAACGCTGGGTGGAAGGAAATTTGTGGCTCCTCTCAGATTCCAGAACTTTCTGCCACAGAAATGTGAGGAACATGTGTTTTTTTAGCCAAATTTTGAGGTTTGCAAAGGATTCTGGGTAACAGAACCTGGTCCGAGCCCCGCAAGTCACCCCTCCTTGGATTCCCCAAGGTCTCTAGTTTTCAGAAATACACAGGTTTGGTAGGTTTCCCTAGGTGCCGGATGAGCTAGAGGCCAAAATCTACAGGTAGGCACTTCGCAAAAAACACCTCTGTTTTCTTCCAAAAATTTGGATGTGTCCACGTTGCGCTTTGGGGCGTTTCCTGTAGCGGGCGCTAGGCCTACCCACACAAGTGAGGTATCATTTTTATCGGGAGACTTGGGGGAACGCTGGGTGGAAGGAAATTTGTGCCTCCTCTCAGATTCCAGAACTTTCTGCCACAGAAATATGAGGAACATGTGTTTTTTTAGCCAAATTTTGAGGTTTGCAAAGGATTCTGGGTAACAGAACCTGGTCCGAGTCCCGCAAGTCACCCCTCCTTGGATTCCCCTAGGTCTCTAGTTTTCAGAAATGCACAGGTTTGGTAGGTTTCCCTAGGTGCCGGCTGAGCTAGAGGCCAAAATCTACAGGTAGGCACTTCGCGAAAAACACCTCTGTTGTCTTCAAAAAATTTGGATGTGTCCACGTTGCGCTTTGGGGCGTTTCCTGTCGCGGGCGCTAGGCCTACCCACACAAGTGAGGTATCTTTTTTATCGGGAGACTTGGGGGAACGCTGGGTGAAAGGAAATTTTTGGCTCCTCTCAGATTCCAGAACTTTCTGCCACAGAAATGTGAGGAACATGTGTTTTTTTAGCCAAATTTTGAGGTTTGCAAAGGATTCTGGGTAACAGAACCTGGTCCGAGCCCCGCAAGTCACCCCTCCTTGGATTCTCCTAGGTCTCTAGTTTTCAGAAATGCACAGGTTTGGTAGGTTTCCCTAGGTGCCGGCTGAGCTAGAGGCCAAAATCTACAGGTAGGCACTTCGCAAAAAACACCTCTGTTTTCTTCCAAAAATGTGGATGTGTCCACGTTGCGCTTTGGGGCGTTTCCTGTCGCGGGCGCTAGGCCTACCCACACAAGTGAGGTATCATTTTTATCGGGAGACTTGGGGGAACATAGATTAGCAAAACAAGTGTTATTGCCCCTTTTCTTTCTCTACATTTTGTCCTTCCAAATATAGGAGAGTGTGTAAAAAAGACATCTATTTGAGAAATGCCCAGTAATTCACATGCTTGTATGGTCACCCCGGAATTCAGAGATGTGCAAATAACCACTGCTCCTCTACACCTTATCTTGTGCCCTTTTTGGAAATACAAAGGTTTTCTTGATAGCAATTTTTTACTCTTTATATTTCAGCAAATGAATTGCTGTATACCCGATATAGAATGAAAACGCACGTCAGGGTGCAGCTCATTTATTGGCTCTGGGTTCCTCGGGTTCTTGATGAACCTACAAGCCCTATATATCCCCGCAACCAGAGGAGTCCAGCAGACGTAACGGTATATTGCTTTCGATAATCTGACATTGCAGGGAAAAGTTACAGAGTAAAATGTAGAGAAACATTTATGTTTTTTTCACCTAAATTTCAATATTTTTCTTTTTCAGTTGTTATTTTCTGTAGGAAATCCTTGTAGGATCTACACAAATGACCCCTTGCTGAATTCAGAATTTTGTCTACGTTTCAGAAATGTTTAGGTTCCTGGGATCCAGCATTGGTTTCATGCCCATTTCTGTCACTGACTGGAAGGAGGCTGAAAGCACAAAAAATTGCAAAAATGGGGTATGTCCCAGAAAAATGCCAAAATTGTGTTGAAAAATTGGGTTTTCTGATTCAAGTCTGCCTGTTCCTGAAAGCTGCGACGCTGCTGAGTTTAGCACTGCAAACCCTTTGTTGATGCCATTTTCAGGGGAAAAACCACAAGCCTTCTTCTGCAGCCACTTTTTCCAATTTTTTTGAAAAAAACGAAATTTTCCCTGTATTTTGGCCAATTTCTTGGCCTCTTTCAGGGGAACCCACAAAGTCTGGGTACCTCCAGAGTCCCTAGGATGTTGGAAAAAAAGGACGCAAATTTGGCTTGGTTAGCTTATGTGGACGAAAAGTTATGCGGGCCTAAGCGCGAACTGCCCCAAATAGGCAAAAAAAGGCCTGGCACAGGAGGGGGAAAAGGCCTGGCAGCGAAGGGGTTAATGGAGATATATTTTTTTATTTGGAAGTTAAATGGTTAGTGGTGAGGGAGGTGGGCCTCTAGACAGCCCATGTGTGTTCATTTTGCAGAAACTTTGGACAGATACTATATATAGTTATGTTATGAGTCAACAATCGCTGCCTTTATAATGTGTGTCAAGGGAAGGTGCATGTCTTCTCATTTCCTCAGTTTGTACATTGTTTGCTTAAAATGGACCTTGTATTTCAAAGAATCCTGAAAGGGTGTGTCTATGTGAGTGTGTCACAGAATAAATTGAAAAAGACAAATAACACAAATTCACCCCGAATAAGTTAGCATTACCAGAAGATTTCTGTTAGGGTGACAACGTTGTTCCAGAGCCTTTCCAACTTCAGCTGCAATTTCCTCCTAGAACAAAACAGACACACTGTTAATGATTTGAGCCTGGATTGTCCTCCAACCCAAAAAGATTAAAAGTGCATTAGGCTCACAAATGAAACACCTAGGGATGCATCACATAGCATTTTTGGCCTGATCTATTACATGTCCTTGAAAATATTTCTGAAAGTTCTTGGCGCAAACACCTTTTATCCCCGACTTATAAAACAAATTTCTAGAGCTGGTACTGTGTGAGAAGAATATTTGTACATATCTTTTGTGTTGCATGTTGTAATGATGATGATGTATTATTTTGTTGTTTGTGCTGCTGTGTTTTGTTCCTCTAATATGACATTGTATTTTTGATGTGTTTAACTGTGTTGTATTCACCTTTGACTGTTGTATTGTTTGGTCCCTTTATATGTCATTGTGTTGCTATTTGTATCTGGGTTATGTCATTGTGCTATGCTTTGTTGTTTAGCTTAGCAACATCAACACATTCTGCTACATTTTCATCCAAAGGGAGCAAACTCCTTTACATTTCCAGTACCATACACTCATTTACCACTGTTTAAGGAAATAAAATGATTGCTGCGCTTTAACTTTTGAACAGATCAATTAGCTAAAAACTGTGGCATAGAACTATTTTAATTCAGCACTGCTAGTGCTCACTTCATGACAATGGCAAAAACACGATGGACAAAATGTTGGCTTTTGGTAACATGAAAAATAGAGGGATGTATCTGCCTGGACTCTCTCATGGAGAACCTCCACTCAAAAAATCAAAATGATCCTAAGCACTGACCATAACAATAGACATACCGATCATGCTGAACTCTTTGAAAGAGTTGAGAAGATTAAAGAAAGTCTAATGACAATCAACAGATTGTTAACACTACTTTCACTTGAAAGCATCTTGTAAGACATGTGAAAAACTTCCAGGGACATCGTTTTCCTTATAGTCACTTTACCCAGTACTATGCTCAAAAGAAACAAAATCAGACATAGGGCCTGATTTAGATTTCGGAGGACGGGTTACTCCGTCACGATGGTGACTGATATCCCATCTGCCGAAAGATAAAACCCAAGGAGAATAATGGGATTTATATTTCGGCGGACGGGGTATCCATCACCGCTGTGACAGAATAACCCATCCACCGAAATCTAAAATTAGACCAATATTTGCACAAAGTGCTTGATTGTTGTGCTATTTTCATCAGGATGTGTGAGTAAACATTTACTTAGCTTAGTATATCATATCCACTGCATTACATCAGGTTATGCCCAGAGGTAAAGCTGGAGCAATGTTGTAGGTGTTCTATCCTGGGGTAAAACATTTGGGGTGGAGAGCTACATAGTCTAGGCTTACCATCTGCACATATCTGGTACTGCCTCATTAGTGTTATCAAAGTGCTACACTGGAGTGATACAATCTTCAAGAGTAACCAGCCCCACTTCAAATATGCCCACTAAGTCCCGTACTGAGGTCCTTGCTGGAGACATCATAGAGACAAACATTCAAGTATTGTTCAGAGATTCTAAGGGAGACATAACCAGAGACAGAAATCAAGAACTGTGCTGATGTGAGACATCTCCAGAGATAGCCACTAAGGCCCTCATTACAACATTGGCGGACGGCAACCGCCGCCCGCCAAGTTGTAACCGCTGTGTGGCCCCACTCCTGCGGTGGCCATTAGGAGATCCCCGCCAGTCAAATGGTGCCGGCGGTGTTGCGGCAGGTGCAGTTGCAACCTTCGCACTTTTCACTGTCTGCTATGCTTCCGCTGCGTTCGTAATACCATGGATTGCACCGCCAGCCTGTTGGCGGTGCATCCGTCGAAACAGCCCTGGCGGCCTTTGACCGCCAGGGTTGTAATGAGGGCCTAAGTATTTTCCTTAGGTGCGCAGGGGAGACATTACTGAAGACAGACAATTTGGATTAGGAACATATCTCTGAATCAGGAATAAGATATTAAAAGTTATTCTGGAATCAGACATCAGAACAAGTGAACAATTAAGAACGTACCACTGTGGGATTTCCGCCTAACAGAAGTTGATCAACCACACATGCAGTGTCTTTCTGGAAATAATAAAACAATGCATATATTATATGCTATATGCTGTGAACAACTAAAACAATAAATACAAAGCTGTCTTTGCTGAGTAGTCTTTATAATTTCACAGATTTCAAAACTTTCACTGATATACTATTCCAAAACTACAATATACTGAAATGATGTTCCTTTATTGGCAGTGGAAGATCACCCTCAAACACCTCCAAAAATATAGCTAGTTAATAAAATAATAATTTAGCAATACTGTACCAGGGTTTCTTTGACTTTAGCTAAAAGTTGTGCCCATTCTTCCAGGCTGCGGTCTTTGGTCTGGGGAAAAAGTTCAGAAAATGGTCAAAAATGACATATACAGTTCATGTCTGAGTGAGATGGGAAGACTGCAGTTAGGATATTTTAATCATAAAGTCCCACAATACTGACTGCCCGCTTGCATCTCTGTAGATAAGGTAGAGGTCTTCTACTATCTCCAAGAGGGGCATTATTCCCTGATTCTAGTAGTGGCACACTCAATGGTTATTATCCATAGTAAAACACATATGTGACAGTAAAACATTAAAGAATGATACATAATTTACTTTACTTTATTTTCAGTTTGGGTACAATTCATCTTTAAACAAGACACATATAAAAGCACATATGTACATTCAATTTGAAATGACATTCAATTTGCGGAATAAAATAATTTACAATTTAGTATCTAAACATAGAGTTCAATATTTAATTATTATCATAACTGTAATACTTTGGATTTTATTTGCCAAGCCGCTTGTAGAATATTTTAGATGGAAAGAGCCATACACAGACTTAAGCTCTCATTATGACTTCGGCGGTCTTTTCAGCAGACCGCCGAAACCACGTGTGCCAGAATACCGTACAATACTGACCACCATATTATGAATACTGAAGGATTTCCGCCACAATTTGGGCGGAAATCCTCCAGTAATCGTGCTGGTGGTCAGAGGTGCATAGGCAGTTCTACCACCGGCCCACTAAAAGAACTCTGCCAGGCGTATTACAACCTGTAATATGGCCTGGCAGTGTCCTGATGGTGGGGAGCTGCCAGAGGTAGAAGCGCCTGTTCCTGTTCCCTGCCAGACGACCTCCTTTCAGGAAAAGGTAAGTTGAACTTCCGACAGGGGAGGGGGTGGGTAGGTGGGGGTTGTGTTGTGTGTGAGTGGGTGTTGTCTGCATGTGTGAATGTAAGTGTGTTTGCGTGTGTATAGTAGTTTGAATGCATTTAGTTTGAATGTGTGTGTGCATGCGTGTGTGTATGCATATGTGTATGGGTGTTTGAATGCGTGTATGATTGTTGAAGTGAGTGCGTGTTGGAATGTTTTTGTGAATGCGTGTATGGACAAGTGTGTGAATGCGTGTATGGATGGGTGTGTGAATGTATGTGTGGATGCGTGCATGTATGCATGTGTGTGAATGCATGTATGGATGCATTTGAGTGAATAGGTGTATGTCAGTGTTTGGGAATGAGTGTATGGGTGTGTGTGCGTGTATGCGGGGAGGGGTGTTCTGGTATAGAAGGTGGTTGGGGGAGGAGGTTCTGGTATGCGAGGGGAGCAGGGGTGTTGGGATTGCAGGGGGTGGAGGAGTCGTCCGTCAGGGTTTTTGTGGCAGTGCTACCGCCATGGAAACCCTGGTGGAAAGGCGGCTCTTGATACCGCTGGCGGTCTTCATTGGACCGCCGGGTTGGAGATTCCAATCTCCGGCCCAGCTGTCCAAGCGCACTGGCGGTACAGGCAGGGATGTGGTGGGTTGGCAGAGGCCAACCTGCCACACTCATAATGTGGCGGTCTTCACCACCGGCCCATCAGCGGTGAGACCTCCACCATGGCCCCGGCAGTCTTTGGACCGCCAGGGTCATAATGAGGGTCTAAATCACACAAATATGTTCTTATAGCATCTTGGTAGTTCCTAAATCCCAGCACCAGACAAAGTGGCTAAACCCACCTAGATCGTGGCCTTGTATAGCCCATGCAAAAAAGCCATAAAACATGTTCCTCTGTTTTCTCAAATTGGTGGAAAACAGGACACATTGTTCAAAGAACAACAACATACTCATAAAGGATACTATTGGAAGGATACCAAATCTAAACTTTATGAACCAAGTTCTAGATGAGAAAGAATTCATAATAATCCAAAAATTAATTGAATACATAGTCACATTTCTGAGATAGAAATTAATTAGTCAGTCTGCCTTGGATAGTGAGGTCTGTTGTTTCTCCGAGACCAAGTACCAGAACCTCTCTTACACAATGTTGTAGGCTCTGGATGTAATAGATGAAGTAGTAGACTCACTCAACCCAAGATTTTTGAAATAATTATTTGTGCATTAGCCAAGGGATCATGAGCTCTTGTGGTCTTGCAATGATGTCACACAGCCGCTTCTTATATGGGTCTAACTCGTCATTGTCAAGATTTGAATCCAATATAGAATGTGCCTTACCTTAGCATCCCTATTGTATTCAAGGCCCAGTCTAATCTCAATATCTCAATGGCAATATCGGAGAGCTATGGGGAAGCTTCAACAAGTATCTCACAAAATCCTTTTTTGGGTTTCCAGAGGGTCTCTGCAGCACTACACCCCCATAAATCTGAAACGTACAAGGCAGAACTAACTGCCTTTACTCTATAATCTTGAGAGCCAAAGACACAGGAAAAGCTGCTGTGTGATTTACAAACCTGACTTTTTTGCAGATCCTCTGTTTCAGTATCAATATGCTTTTCTAAATTTTTGCAAGTCATGTTTGAGAGTCGGAAAGTGTGATTTCAAGATCATCGAACTCCATCACTTTCGCCAAAGAGATTGCACTCAGCCTCATTTTAGTTCTGGAATTTCTGTGGGGATTACATTTAAGGCTTGGGTGTGTTAATCTCCAAAACATTAATGCTACTAAAAGTGGCAAACCTCTGAAACAAAATCTAAAGCCCTTTCTGGGTTCTACATATTAATAAAAAATCATCATCAGAGAGTAAAGCAGGTACTTTTTGACCAAAGAATACAGTGGAGTTATTCTCGCAGCTAGTTAGGGATTCCACACAGCCACTGATGAAGAGGATGGGGCTAAAAGCTAAAATTAGCCTTTCCAAAATCTATCCTTTTGGACAGTTTGTTTTTTCTTCTGGAACGCGGACCCACCTGCGCTCACTAACGCCTGCACTGCACCCACACAGAAGATTACAAACAACCAAGCACAACTCCAGTTCATCCTGCTGAACACCTGCTCCTTATGCAAACACACCATGGAAATCTGGGACACCATCACCACCAACAACCTGGACATCACTGAAACATGGCAGACATCCTCCTCAGACCCAGACATTGCCACAGCTACCCATGATGGCTATAAGATAATATACCGAGACCGCACCAACAAACATGGCGGGGGCATCGCCATCATCTTCAAGGAAACCATCCAAAGCACCATCACTGATGACGACCCAACAGCCCTCATGGAGCACCTCATCTTCCAACTCCAGACTGATGCCAACAACAGAAGGTGAGGCATCCTCGCATACACACCCCCGGGACAACACCCAACCTTCTGCGACTCCATCGCCAACCTCGCCACCTCCCTCGCCATCGACTCCCTCCACTGCTTCCTATTGGATGATCTCAATTTCCACCTTAACGACCCCAGCGACACCAACTCCACTTTCCTCATGAAGAACCTCAGCAACATGGGTCCCACCCAACGGGTCACCAAACCCACGTACTAAGCGGTAACAACACTGGATACCATCTTAACTTCTAGCAACAGACTCATTTTTACCCATGTGACTGAACTCACCTGGACCGACCATGTTATCATCCGTTTTACCATCTCCAGTTCCCAGCACACCACCTCCAAGCAACTCAGCACCCGCACTGAAGCTGTGGCAAGGTAATCAAGACCCTACAGGCACAGGCCTTAGGCACCACAAAACCCAAGTCCATGGAATACCTTGATCTCAACCAGGCCATCCAAAACCTCTCCATTCGGATCCCAAATCCTCCAACAGAGTTGCCCCACATGAAACCAACTAAACCGAACAATACCTTCAAGCCAGTGAGGTGGTACACTTCAAAGCTCAGAAACTCCAACTGCGACTTCTACCAACTCGGGAAACAATGGTGCGTGACCAAGGTCCCCTCCGAGAGAGTCACCTACAAGGCAGCTCTCAACAACTACCTCCACCAAATCAAGGCAGCAAAAAGAGCAGCAATCTCTATCCGCATTGACACCACAGACAACCACATGAAAGAACTCTTCAGAATCATCAAGGAATTCTCTAACACAATAGACACAGAGACCACCATCAACCCATTCCAGGAACTCTGTGACACCCTCTCATACTACTTCCTCAGCAAGATCACCAACATATACAGCAATGTTGACACCCAACTCTCCAGCTCTGACAACATCCCTCAAGCAGCGAACACCACCCACATAATAAGCTCCTTTTCCCCGATTACCACACAGACCACTGCAGCCATCATGTCATCCATCCACTCTGTGGCACCCACAGACCACTGCCCCCACTGGCTTTTCAACCTCAGAGCCATCGCTATTAGCAAGGAACTAACCCACATCCTCAACACCTCCATCTCCATGTCAAACTTTCAGGATGAATGGAAGCACGCAGAGGTTAGACCCCTCCTAAAGAAACTCTCTGATGACCCCAGCAACCTCAAAAACAACAGACTAATTTCCCTGCTCATCTTATCGGCCAATGTGCTTGCAACCTACAGCTGATCGACTACCTTGAATGAAACCACCTTCTCAACACCTCACAATCAAGATTCCAGGCCAACCACACCATGAAGACTACGCTGATCGCTGCCACAGACCATATTAGGACCCTCCTCAACCGAGGACAGTCAGAAGCTCTGATCCTTCTGTGCCGCTCCGCAGTGTTCAATACAGTCTCCCATCACACTCTCCTCAATGGACTCCACAACATAGGCATTCAACAGAATGCCCTTAAGTGGGTCACCTCTTTCCTCTCAGGCTGCATGCAGAGCATCCACCTTCTTCCCTTCACTTCTACACCCAAGAACCTCACCTGTGGTGTTCCCCAAGGATTCTCCATCAGCCCAGCCCTGTTCAGCATCTACATGGCCCCCCTCGCAGACATAGTCAGATCCTAAGGACTCAATATAGTCTCCCATAATGATCTCACTCACCAAAAACCCCCACAATGACAAATCCAATTTCCACAATGCCATGACCAACGTAGACACATGGATCAAAAGCAGCTCCCTCAAACTAAACCCTGACAAAACGGAAGTCTTGATCTTTGGAAAGAACACCTCCATATGGGACCACAGCTGGTGGCCAGCAGAACTCAGGCCAATGCCCTCTCCATCAGACCCCACATGAAACCTCAACATTATCCTTGACTGCCAACTATCTATGAATCGATAAGTAAACTCAGTCGCCTCCTCCTTATTCTACATCCTCCGTATGATCTGCCTAATATTCATATGGACCTCTACCTATACCACAAAAGGCAGTCACCCGTGCCCTGGTCATCGGCTGCCTCAACTATGGCAATGCTCTCTACACCCAAGTGTCCTCCCAGCTACTTAAACGATTCCAGACTCTACAGAACACCCCAGGCAGACTCATCTTCAACCTCAACCTCCCCAAGCACTCACACCTCAGAAACCTCCACTGGCTCCCTGTCCAGAAGAGATGCCAATTTAAATTCCTAACACATGCATACAAATATTTTCACAACCTAGTGCCATCCCACATCAACCATTGACTAAGCTTCTACGTCCTAGCAAGACAACTACACTTCACCTTGCCAAACCTCTCACACACACCCTGCATCCATTGCAGCTGCAGCAGAGGCCAATCCTGATTCTATATAGCAGCCAAGTCCTGCAAAAGCATGCTCCTCCACATCAGAAGAGCTCCCTTCTTACAGACTTCAGTAGGAGACTCAAGATGTGGATTTGCAACAGAAGCATGGCAACCTCAGTGCCCAGATATCCTTAGAGGTAATAGTGCTGGGCATTACAAATGCTATGAATAATTGATTGATTTTGCTGTGCCAGAGCATAATTTTCTGTGTAAATCCTCCTTACTATATCTACCAAGTCTGAAGGAACTCCTGTTTTGGCAGGTACCCTCCACAGTTTCACTCTTGGGACCATGCCCGTGTTAAACTCTGCCCGTAAATCGAAGAGGCAACATTTAAGGTGCTCAGGCCAATAGCCACAGTTCTCCACTTAGTCCAAAAGGAAGCAAAATACCTATTCAACCATACTTGCCTTTGGTCTAAATCTGGCCTAGTATGGATTTAAAATCTCATTTTCGAGAATCTAGGTTATGAGACTATTAAGGACAAGCTTTAGGAATATTTACTGCATATTATCAATCAAACAGATGGGTTGCTGATTGCCAGGCATATTACAAAATCATTGTATAAGTATTGGCAGTACCATTTTTGCACTCTTCCATGAGTCTGGGACCAGACGACCTGTTGCTATGGTTTTTGAGAGGGCATTTAAATAAGGTACCCATACATCATGCTCAGTACGAAAAAGATGAGCTATATTTTTTTCCAAGCCTTTGACCTTCCCAATTCTCTTTGCACAGCTGATAAAATTTCAGAACATATCAAAGTAATAGCAGAGGTAAAAGTGGACTTTTGCTGGCCATAAAGGAATTCTATTTGAGTATTAACAGTGTCAGCTTCTAAATATTCACTATAAAGAGCTTTAAGATGCACAACCTTTTCTTTTCACAGGATAGGAACTTCTGGTCTCATAGAATTCTTTCACCCCCATCTCATTTACTGTGAAACAAAATGCTTTAACATATTTATGTATGTAGGTGAACATTGCTCCTTTGAGATTTTTTGTAACCATTTCCTGTTAGTTCTTATTTAACTTTGCCCCCTGCTTAATAGCAGTAATCAACAGGCTCTTTGCTGTCCGACAGTCAAAATTAAACTACTACTGTCCTTGCCCTGATATCTTTCAAAAAAGTTATTTCAGGTTAGTGTGCCTGCACAAGTATGTTGGAGGGGAGCAATCTAAATTACAAGTTCATAGAATTATAACATGGTCATTGGGGTTCCATCTACATCCACCCACTTTACATTCCTTCTATTGTTAGTGATAACTAATTCATTGCCTCCAGCATTCCCAGTGTCTGATAAATCATCAATCAAAGATACAGTTAAATGGAGGACTCAGGTTCATGGTAACTTTCTTGTCACCATGATGTCAACCATTTCTTCCCCTAGACGTACATCCAGAAGTAAAAAATAAATATTGTTACTATATGTACCTCTCTTAAAGGTTAGTGGCGCAATGATATCTGAGGGGAAATGGCCGTTGTAAGCCCGTAGACCATATAATAATGTGATCTCAACAAGTTGCAGTGCTGAACTGTCAAGTTCTGTCTTCAGAGGTGCCGTTAATTTCAGGATGACCCTTAGGAATCCTCATCCTTTGCTAAATCTATCACCAGCCCACATGGTTCAAATGAAGTATTCAGGTCTCCCCTAATAATTATGACAATATTTGCTTAAAGAGATTAAAAAGCTACAGTAGATCAGTGACGTAACACAAAATAATGGAGCCGCCTGCTGAATGTGATGAGGGGCCCCTTAGTCTTATATATTTTAGAGATATTCAGGCTGCAGGGGCTTATATCACGCCCCTGGGCCCGCTTTGAACACCCCTACCCCGTTACAACCGCAGGGGCTGTAGGGGATAATGTGACACCACTGCAGCAGATATTAATTAGGAAAAACGGGATACATTTTTTTAAAGCAAATTTAAGTGTAATCCCAGTATATTTATTGATTTGCCAGTTCGAATTTCACAGATTCATCAGCAACATAGAATTTAATAAAGATAAAAGGCAGGTTGAAAATACTAGATGAAAATGAATTTTAAAAAAATCCAATGACGACATTCCCAATCACTAGCACAGTGCAAGGTCCTCCTTGCTTTTCAAAAATAAACCATCACTTCAAGTATGTGTAGGAAAGTACCATCTTGCCTGCCATGTTACCCCCATATTTCACTGTATATATGTTGTTTTAGTTGTATGTGTCACTGGGACCCTGCCAGCCAGGGCCCCAGTGCTCATAAGTGTGCCCTGAATGTGTTACCTGTGTTATGACTAACTGTCTCACTGAGGCTCTGCTATCCAGAACCTCAGTGTTTATGCTCTCTCATTTCTTTCCAAATTGTCACTAACAGGCTAGTGACCAATTTCACCAATTTACATTGGCATACTGGAACACCCTTATAATTCCCTAGTATATGGTACTGAGGTACCCAGGGTATTGGGGTTCCAGGAGATCCCTGTGGGCTGCAGCATTTCTTTTGCCACCTATAGGGAGCTCTGACAATTCTTACACAGGCCTGCCACTGCAGCCTGAGTGAAATAATGCACACATTATTTCACGGCCATTTTCACTGCACTTAAGTAACTTATAAGTCACCTATATGTCTAGCCTTTACTTAGTAAAGGTTGGGTGCTAAGTTACTTAGTGTGTGGGCACCCTGGCACTAGCCAAGATGCTCCCACATCGTTCAGGGCAAATTCCCCAGACTTTGTGAGTGCGGGGACACCATTACACGCGTGTACTACACATAGGTCACTACCTATGTGTAGCTTCACAATGGTAACTCCGAATATGGCCATGTAACATGTCTAAGATCATGGAATTGCACCTTCTATGCCATCCTGGCATTGTTGGCACAATCCCATGATCCCACGGGTCTGTAGCTCAGACCCGGGTAATGCCAAACTGCCTTTTCAGGGGTTTCACTGCAGCTGCTGCTGCTGACAACCCCTCAGACAGGTTTCTGCCCTCCTGGGGTCCAGCCAGGCTTGGCCCAGGAAGGCAGAACAAAGGACTTCCTCAGAGAGAGGGTGTTACACCCTCTCCCTTTGGAAAAAGGTGTGAAGGCAGGGGAGGAGTAGCCTCCCCCAGCCTCTGGAAATGCTTTCATAGGCACAGATGGTGCCCATTTCTGCATAAGCCAGTCTACACCGGTTCAGGGATCCCCCAGCCCTGCTCTGGCGCGAAACTGGACAAAGGAAAGGGGAGTGACCACTCCCCTGACCTGCACCTCCCCTGGGAGGTGCCCAGAGCTCCTCCAGTGTGCTCCAGACCTCTGCCATCTTGGAATCAGAGGTGCTGCTGGCACCCTGGACTGCTCTGAGTGGCCATCGCCAGCAGGTGACGTCAGAGTCTCCTTCTGATAGGCTCCTTCAGGTGTTGCTAGCCTATCCTCTCTCCTAAGTAGCCAAACCCTCTTTTCTGGCTATTTAGGGTCTCTGCTTTGGGGAATTCCTTAGATAACGAATGCAAGAGCTCATCAGAGTTCCTCTGCATCTCTCTCTTCACCTTCTGCCAAGGAATCGACTGCTGACCGCGCTGGAAGCCTGCAAAACTGCAACAAAGTAGCGAAGACGACTACTGCAACTCTGTAACGCTGATCCTTCCACCTTCTCAACTGTTTTCCTGGTGGTGCATGCTGTGGGGGTAGTCTGCCCCCTCTCTGCACTAGAAGCTCCGAAGAAATCTCCGTGGGTCGACGGAATCTTCCCCCTGCAACCGCAGGCACCAAAGAACTGCATCACCGGTATCCTGGGTCTCCTCTCAGCACAACGAGCGAGGTCCCTTGAATCCAGCAACTGTGTCCAAGTGACTCCCACAGTCCAGTGACTCTTCAGTCCTAGTTTGGTGGAGGTAAGTCCTTGCCTCCCCACGCCAGACTGCATTGCTGGGAACCATGTCTTTTGCAGCTGCTCCAGCTCCTGTACACTTTTCTAGGATTTCCTTTGTGCACAGCCAAGCCTGGGTCCACGGCACTCTAACCTGCATTGCACGACCTCCTGAGTTGTACTCTGGCGGCGTGGGACTCTCTTGTGCAACTTCGGGTGAGCACCATTTTACTCCTCTTCGTAGTGCCTGTTCCAGCACTTCTCTGGGTGCTGCTTGCTTCTGAGAGGGCTCCTTGTTTTGCTGGATGCCCCCTCTGTCCCCAGACGCAATTGGCGACATCCTGGTCCCTCCAGGGCCACAGCAGCATCCAAAAACGTTTACCGCACGATTTGCAGCTAGCAAGGCTTGTTGGCGGTCTTTCGGCGGGAAAACACTTCTGTACGACTCTCCACGGCGTGAGGGATCCGTCCTCCAAAGGGGAAGTCTCTAGCCCTTGTCGTTCCTGCAGAAACCTAAGCTTCTTCTGTCCAGTAGAAGCTTCTTTGCACCCACAGCTGGCATTTCCTGGGCATCTGCCCATCTCCGACTTGCTTGTGACTTTTGGACTTGGTCCCCTTGTTCCACAGGTACCCTCGACTGGAAAATCCATCATTGTTGCATTGCTGGTTTGTGTCTTTCCTGCAGAATTCCCCTATCACGACTTCTTGGTCCTTTGGGGAACTTTATTGCACTTTGCACTCACTTTTCAGGGTCTTGGGGTGGGCTATTTTTCTAACCCTCACTATTTTCTAATAGTCCCAGCAACCCTCTACAAGGTCACATAGGTTTGGGGTCCATTCGTGGTTCGCATTCCACTTTTGGAGTATATGGTTTGTGTTGCCCCTATCCCTATGTGTCCCCATTGCATCCTATTGTAACTATACATTGTTTGCACTGTTTTCTAAGACTATACTGCATATTTTTGGTATTGTGTACATATATCTTGTGTATATTTCCTATCCTCTCACTGAGGGTACACTCTGAGATACTTTGGCATATTGTCATATAAATAAAGTACCTTTATTTTTAGTATAACTGTGTATTGTGTTTTCTTATGATATTGTGCAAGTGACACTTGTGGTACTGTAGGAGCTTCACTCGTCTCCTAGTTCAGCCTAAGCTGCTCTGCTAAGCTACCATTATCTATCAGCCTATGCTGCTAGACACCCTATACACTAATAAGGGATAACTGGGCCTGGTGCAAGGTGCAAGTACCCCTTGGTACTCACTACAAGCCAGTCCAGCCTCCTACAGAGGTGCCTTATTATTGAGTACACAGACATTCGGGATGTAGGCTTATCGAGGACCTGCTTGCAGAATACTTTCTGCACGTTGTCTATTAAGCTGATGGGTCGATAGTTTTCTGGATCGTAGTGAGACCCTGTTTTGTCGGCCATGAGGGCTGCTGCAGTGTCAGCTAGGGAAAAATTAAGTATTTGTTTAGTGCTAGATGGTGATGGATCAGAGGATTGCTCACTGAAGATGGAGCAGGGCAATTCTGCATATTCCTTGGAGTAAAGTGCTCTGAAGTAAGCCAGCGGCTCACCAGCTAGCACAACACCTCTTGCTTGTTATGCCCCTCTTACCTCCATGGGTGTCCAGATGCAAGAACTGTTTAGAATTTTTATCCTTGGCTGCTTGCACCAATTTGACCATATTGGAGTTATCCCAAAGTACCTTAGCCACCCAGAGTTATTCTTAGTGTAATCCAGCTGTCTTTATTAATTCTCTTCTTTCCAGTATATCTCACGAGCCAGTGAAAATTTACAGATATCGCAGTATAGGGAGTTTCTAAGACACATGCCCAAACCACCAGAAACCTGGCTGCGCTTGAATATTCATCTACAACTTAGAAGTTTCTATAACCCAACCTATATGCACTATCAGTAGCTCATGGTTCATAGAAGAAACAGAAAACAAAACTATCTGTAAAATGTCCTCCATCTTTATGTGACAGTTTTGATTTGAAGCCGACAACGTTCCAGCTTATCATTGTGATGTAAAATGTCCTCAATCTTCATGTGACAGTTTTGATTTTAAGTCAACAACATTCCAGCTTAACGTAGTGATGTTTCTAGGTTTTACACATTGAGACACCACATTAGATTTTAATCTGCTCACTTATTATTCAGTATAATATGAACAATATCAACGTTGCCCAGACTAGACTGAACATAAGGAGTACAGTTAACCCTTGAGGGGTCATAAGGATATTTCATCTCACAATATAAGCTTGGGCCTACCATATGGTCAGCAAGGGGTGAAGTAAGCTAAGGCTACGTGTAGGAGGCTGGCCTGGTTTGTAGTGGATACCTATGGCACTTACACTTTATACCTGGTCCAGTTATCTCTCATTAGTGAAATGTAGACGGTGTCTAGAAGCCAGGCTCTCTAGAGGTAGCTGTAACTGAGCAGCCAAGGCTTATCTAGGAGACATGCAAAGCTCGTGCAATACCACAGTAGTCACTCAGTACTGATACACATGAAAGAAAATACTCAGTGTTATAAAAATAAAGGTACTTTATTTCGGTGACACAATTGCCAAGAATACCATAGAGACTATACTCCCTTAGAAGGTAAGTAATACACAAATTATATAATTGGTATGCAGAAACAGGTGTCAGAACAGATAGAAAACGGTGCAATTAGTGAAAATCACAATAGCTAGAAATGGGCCTAGGGGGAACACAAACCATATACTAAGAAAGTGGAATGCAAATATCGTTTTCTCACCTAGGCAAGTGTAGTGTGTAGAAGGGTGCTAGGAGTATTAGAAGACACCAAAGGTAAGTAAAGAACCCACCCAGAGCCCAGGAATGTAGGAGTAAAAAACAGTAACTTTCCCAGAACACACAGAAACAACAGGAGAAAAAAGATTATGCAGGAACCAGAAGAGACTGCAAGACACCAACAGTGGATTCCTGGACCTGAAGACCTGTTTAAGAAGGGGAACAAGTCCAAGAAGCACAGAAGAGAACAGGAGCCCCTGCAAACCCTGATGAAGGTTTAAAAGAAGAACCACAGGTGACCAGCAACAGACAGTACTGCCCAAGAAGACAGATTCCGGTTCCTGGTTGGTGCAGATGATGTCCCATGCCATATGGAAGATTGCAGTCTGGGTTGAGTCGCTGGAGTTTGCCAACAAGCCTTGGCACACGCAAAGCTTGAAGTTGTCAGAAAATGGCGCTGCTGGGGCCAGGAGAGACCTGGCGGACTCTACCCAGGAGGGGCAGTCAGATGGGCCTCTCAGCAACTCAGCAAGCTCACGGAAGGCAAGGCAGTATGCACAGGAGTCCCACAGCATGGGGACAAAGGAGGAGCGAAAGGAGGCCCATGCAGCACTACGACAAAGGCTCCCACGCTGCTGGAAAACCACGCAGGAAGATGTGTGTCGCAGAATAGAGTGCTGGGGGCTGGAGCTGCATGGTGCATGAAGAACGTGATGAAAGGATACCAACAAGCCTTGGCAACTGAAAAAAACGTGGTGCACAGGGGTACTTACTTGCCTTGGGTGGCAAGCTCTTACCTCCACCAAAGTTGGACAGTAAAACGTCAGGGCCGTCTGTACCACTTCAGCTATCCACCTGTGATGCAGGATCCACGCAGCTCAGCAGGAGAGGGGATCCACACAGCAAGTTGTTGATTCAGCGAGGTGCCTGCTGAAGCAGGGGAGTGACTCCTTCACTCCAAGGGAGATCCCTTTGCTTCTTCTGGTGCAGGCTGAAGACAGGCTGTCCTCTGAGGATGCACGACCAGTAAACAGTTGCAGTTGCTGGCAGGTGCTGAAGACACAATTTTGCAGAAGTCGCCTTTGCTTCTTTGTTGCAGTTTGTAGAGTTTCCGGAGGGTCCAGATCCAGTTTCGTCTGTGAGAAGGTGAAGTGGAGGATGCAGAGGATTCCTGTTGGAGTCTTGTAGTCTGAATCTGAAAACCACCCAAAGGAGAGACCCTAAACAGCCCTGAAAGGGGGATTGGTCAGCTAAACAGGTAAACATCTATCAGGGGAGGGCTCTGACGTCGCCTGCTGGCACTGGCCACTCAGATGCTCCTAGAGTTCCCTGCTAACTTGAATCCAAGATGGCAAAACCCAGAAACCCTCTGGAGGAGCCTGAGCACCACCCATGGGGTGGTGGTGGACAGTGGAGTGGTCACTCCCCTTTTCTTTGTCCAGTTTTACACCAGAGCAGGGACTGGGGGTCCCTGAACTGGTGTAGTCTGGATTATGCAAGGAGGGCACCAATTGTGCCCTTCAAAGCATTTCCAGAGGCTTGGGGAGGCTACCCCTCTTGAGCCTACAACACCTATTTCCAAAGAAAGAGGGTGTAACACCCCTCTCCCAAAGGAAATCCTTTTTTCTGCCTTCCTGGGCTTCAGGTTTTCAAGCAATAGGAGGGCAGAAACCTGTCTGAGGGGTGGCAGCATCTCGGCCTGCCTGGAAAGCCTCAGAAGGCTGTAATGGAAATACTGGGGGTCCTTTAAGGAGCCCCCAGAGTGTATGGAATCCTACAACCAATGCTTGCAAAAGCATTGGGGTATGAATCCAACATGTTTTTAAACAAACATGCCTATGTTAGGAGTTACCATTATTTAGCTGGACATGGGTAGTGACCTATGTCCAGTACACTCGTAAAATGGTGTCCCCGCACTCCCAAGTCTAGGAAAATGGTCCTGGATGTCATGGGGGCACCTTTGCTAGTGCAGGGGTGCCCTCACACACATGTACTCGGCACCCTGCCCTCAGGGCTGAAGGGCCTGCTGTAGGGATGACGTATAAGTGATCTGGTGCACTCTAAATGGCAGTGAAAGGGTGCATGCACCTTTTCACTCAGGTTGCAATGACAGTCCTGCAAAAGCCTTTGCATGGTCTCCTTATGGGTGGCAAAAGATATGCTGCAGCCCATGGGGATCCTCTGAAGCCTCAATGCCCTGGGTATCTAAGTACCACATACCATGGACTTATAAGGGGGTACCAGTATGCCAATTGTGGGTGAAATACTGGGTTACCAGTATGCAACAACCATAATTTAAGGGAGAGATCATAACTACTGGGGTCCTGATTAGAAGGGTCCCAGTAGACACAGTCAAACACACTGCCAAACAGGCCAAAAGTGGGGTTAACCAAGCTAGAAAGAGGCTACTTTTCTACACAACCCCCCAAACGAAGGACATTAAGGTTAACCTCGGCCAGTTGAGACTTCATTGTCTAAGTGGTGATAAGTGGAGAGTAGCTCTGCAATGGAGTGGTTTACTCCCTTTATCATCCACTATGTGGAGGGTTGCTCCAAATTTTCTAAGACAGGGCAGGGTTGCTGTTTTGTCTTAGGTTTCCTACAGAGAGGTACTTTGACCTCAAGGAGTTCAGCTGTGGTAGCTTTTGGCTCCCTTGATATAGGCCCCACCCTAAGGGTGGTATCTCCCCCAACTAGAATGATATCATAAGTGGTAGGGAGGGTAGGGGATACTTTGATATTATTTTTACCTGTGTTTTGAGGAAGATCCTGAGGTTTCGGGCTCCTTCCCTTTTTTTGCTTTTTAATCTCTCTTGAGATTAAAGGAAACAATTGCTTGGGAATACCCAGCATGGATGCATGAGTACGAAACTCTACTTCAGCCTAACCTGAGGCTTGTAGGTAATTTCCCAAGAGACAGTCTACAGGTAAGCTAGGTGACACCACCACCTTCTTAGGGCCGATAACTCCACCCCAACTGAGTTGCACTACAGCTAAGGGGAGGGACTGAGTGGAGTTATTAACATAGGTAACCAAGTAGGTGTTGTGCAGGTGACACCAAGTTTTCAGTGACTAAAGTGATACTGGCACCTGTGTCCCTGTAGGCTGGGGCCTGAACACCATTTTCTGAATGGGCTGCTTGTACCTAGCCATATTAAGGGGACACGTAGCTAAGGTGGCAAGGCCAGTGCCACCTGGTGAGACAGAAACTGTCTTGGGGGTTTCTCCACCTACCCCAGTTTCTATTATGGACCCAAATGTGAACCCAACTACACCTTTGCTTTGACTACTGCCAGTAGTCCCACCACTACTACTACTACTACTACTACTACTACTACTACTACCACTACTTCTAGGGGTTATAGAAGTGGATGTGGAGTTAGTAGTGGTGATAGGTTCAGGGGCTTTACCTGGGCAGGATTTGTCCCCTGGCCTATGGCCTTTATTTCTGCACACATAGCACCAAGGCGTTTTAATGTGTGCAGAAGAAGAAGAAGAAGTTTTATTCCCACCCCCAGAGGAGTTTTGTGGACCTGATGAGGAGTCTTTACTTTTGTCTTTGTCCCCACTCTTGTGCTGAGGCTTACCACCTTCTTTCTTCTTGTCACCCCCATATAAGCTTTTCTTCTCACTCTTGTTCTGACCCATCTGTTTGCCTTCTTTCTCAATTCTTCGGGAGAGGTCAGATCTGAGTCTACAAGTATTGGTGCAACAAGTCGACACACAATTATTCAAAATATGCTCTCTTAACAGAAGATTATACAAGCCCTCAGAGTCAGACACTTTGCTGCTATGTAAGCAGCCTTCTAAAGCTTTAATAGAACAGTCCACAAAGTCAACCCAATCCAGTGAGGCCTCTTTTCTGGTTTCCCTGAATTTGATCCTATACTGTTCAGTGGGGAGACCAAAACCATCTAAGAGTGCTCTTTTAAGACCACTGTAGTTTTCTAAAGATTCTTCTCTGACAGTGAGAAGTCTATCCCTTCCCTTGGCAGAGAAGGACAATCAAAGAATAGCAGCTCAGTGCCTTTAAGGGACCCTCTGAACTTTACAGGCCCTCTCAAGTACAGCAACCCACTTGTAGATGTCATACCCGACCTTGTTTGGGGGAACAATTCTGCACAGGTTCCTGGAATCAATAGAGTCCTCCCTGTCTCTATAATCCCTGAAACTGCTGCTGCTGCCACCATAGGGCACTAACCCTAACCCCTGCCTTTCCCTTTCTACTGCCAAGGCCTCCCTATCTAGGGCTAGCTGTTGCTGCTGCAGCCTCAGCATGGCCTTCTCCAGTTTCAGTTTCCTGAGCTCCCTATCTATGGAGCCATCTTCTGGAGTTGTGCCATTGGATCCCTCAGACACTAAGGTGATAGGAGAATGGGCAGAGGTGGATCTTTCCCTGGCTTTTGTGACACTAATGACCTGTCCTCTGGGTGAAAAGGGAGCCCTACCTGAGTGACGACCCCTCCCAACACCACTAGTGGGTCTGCTAGGTGCAAGATGTTTGGAAGAACCCTTCCCTGAAAGATGATTATCTAATTCTATGGGGTCAGAATCTCCCTTCTCCTCCTCCTCCTAGCCACCAGCATGTTCCTGGTCATCCTGGAGCAGGAGTCTTAAAAGGAAATTGTTGCTTGGATTCTTCCCCACATCTCATTTCTTGTCTGAACAAAGCCACTTCAGTTCTTTGAAGGTCATGCCCTTACAGGGAGTGCCCATGACCTTAGAGCTAGGTCCAGCAGTAGACATGATGTGTGTGTTAGGGTGGTGAATGGTGAACCTAAACTACCTAACCTGCTTTTTGTACAGGTGCAGCCATTTTACTGTAGGGATGTCATTGGCACTGTAGGCATTGGCAAAGGAATATGGGGCTTGACGCCCCCTTGTGCAGCTTCGAGCATCATGTGTTGTGGAGATGTCAATTGTACTATATTGCACTGGGGGGCTCACTTCCTCAGGTGCCTGGGAAGGGATGATGGGACTTGGGGTCCCTTAGTACAGCTTTTCACATTAAAGAATGATCATTTCTTCTGAAGAAAAAGTGCTGCTTATTTAATTACAAAGCAGAGCACCTGTAATTCTTTTGAGGCTATTCACAATAAATTCAAAACATCAATTCTTTAAAGAGATCATAATTGTGAATATGTTTATATTATTTCATTTTATATAAGGCCATCAACATGTTTTAGTGTTATGAATTAATAGGGAGAACCTTGCCTACAGGCCACAGAAATTATTGATGCTTTTGTTTATCAGTTCTGCTTTCTAAGGAGAGTTTCAAGTAGTTTATCATTCATTAGCTAAAAATAATAAAATTTGCTATTGGATTCATGAATTGATTTAAAAATGGTGAGTTGTCAGGCACCCATTAGATGACTTGTATATGCAGGGTACACTAACTGATTCACACTAATGTCAGGGTTTTACAGATTTGTGAATAACTATATATATATGTAAACAGTGTACTACATCTTGTGATATACAGTACACAGATCAGTGGATCCGTATGCTTAGTTGCAGGAAACACAGCCTGGCAGAGGGGCACAGAGTTCCAGCCACTGAGTTGCAGGGCCCAGGCAATGATTGTTTTTGACTACTAGGGCACATAGGCCCTCATTACAACTTCAGCGGTTTTACAAAAAGACCGCCAAAGCTGCGGGGTGCATCTATACCACCAGTGCTAGTTGTATTTGTGGCTCCCTACTATGACTTTTCCGCTGGCCCAGTGGAAAAGTCACATTACATTGCAGGCAGCTCATAATAGAGCCGGCGGCAATGTTGATGTGCAACGGGTGCAGCAGCACCCGTCACCCATTTCACTGCCCAAAATTTGGGCAGTGAAATGCGCAATGGGGCTGTGCCTGGGGGCCCCTGCACTGCCCATGCCAAGTGCATGCCCTTACTGCCAGCAATTCCATGGTGGTTGGGGATTATGAGCGCCTGGTGGAGGTCAGTTGCAGGGGCCAGCGGTAAGGCCGTGGCTAATGCGCCACGGTCATAATACACTGCTGGTAAGACCGCCAGCCTATTGGCGGTGTTACCGCCGGTGTACTGCCGGCCACAAGGGCCATAATGAGGCCCATAGTTTCTAAGGCACTAAGGTTTAGACTACATAAAGTGGAGGGCAACCTACGGTAGGTAAACAGGAATTGTGTACAGTGGGGTGTACAGCACACAGAATGGCCAGCATCGAGATGCAAAGCACTAGGGGCCAGATGTAGGAACCGTTTTGCATGGCTCAAAATGCGAAATTCGCAGTTTGCGCCATGCAAAACTGGCATCACAATGCACATTCCCATTTTGTGAGTCAGTACCGACTCGCAAAATGGGAATGCGACTTGCAAATAGGAAGGGGTGTTCCCCTTCTTATTTGCGTTTCGCACCGCAATGCAGAATTGCTTTGTGACCGCAAACGCTTATGAGGAAAGACAGCGCTCCACGAGTACAGCAAGTTTGTTATTTTAATCGCCTACAGGGACGCGTTTCGGCGTTGCCGCCTTCTTCAACCTGTCGATCGCCATATTGGGTCAGTTTAAATACTCCCATGGTAATACTTCCAACCAACCAACATACACTTTGAAAGAACCGCATTTGTTGCCATTATAAAATGCATACCCTATATAATCAAGAAAAACTTAATTAATTACCAGATCTTATTATTAAAAAATACATTGAATTTGTGATTTTAAATTTATTGAACATTATTAACTATTGACATCTTATACCTAACGATACAAATGGGTTGACTGATACTTATCCTTTGTTCAATACACCCTGTTTTAGATCAACGTGTGTGACACACAATTCAAAATTCATCTTCAATTTTTTATCTTCAATTTTTTAATATTGTTGAATTAATTTATTATTAAATTGCCCATTTTTACATTTTTTACCGAACCTTCTTATCTCAAACTTAGCAATTAATTGACAGTATTTCCACAACACCTAAGCATGATAGTCATGCTATCAATAAAGTACCCTAATAATTCAATATAAATGAATATGCATCTCCTCACTACTGTTTAACCCCTTCGGTTCTTTGGTATCAAATGTCAATATATATTTAGATTCCAATTTTCTCAACTTCTTTTCTCTGTCTCCTCCTCAAATGTCTTTCTTGATTCCATCTATAACACTGTATCTAATATCCTCCATTCTGCCTCCATGTACTTCATGTATATGTCTGGCTACTGGGTACGAATCATCTTTATTCAGAATTGCCCTCAAATGCTGCAAAATTCTCCTGTGTACTTGCAATTTCGTACTGCCCACATACATTTTAGGACAACTGCATTTTAAGATATGGACTACAAAATCACTTTTACACTCTATATTGAAAACTTTCTTTTTTACTCATGATTCGCTGCCTGAGGGATGCCTTTTGCTCACCGCACCTTGCCTTTTGGAGGTTTCTGTCCAGCTTTATTTTGTTTTTATTTTGTTCTATTGTCTTTTCTGAAGTGAACTCTTGCCTCATAAAGTATATATTTTACTACATTTTGAGCAAAATTATATATTTTTTCCTATGGGCAGATCCAAGAACCTTCAATTGACCACTAATAAAGTACAGAACAATAAAAGTTCTGATAATATTCCTTTGTCAAACTCTTTTGCTCCTTTGTCAAATATGGAGAGTACAGGAGCTACTTCTCTGGATGCTACACCTTCAACACCTGTTTCTCCTCCTATTCTTGTTAATAAAGTTTTGTTCATGCTTCCAGTAACGGTTTCAACATCCACAAATAAAAGAGTTAAAAAGGATCCTCCATCTCCTATTAAAGTTGTTGATACCATTTCTATGGAGTTACTCTTTGAGGAAATAAGGGTGCTTAAACCCTATATGGAAGATACAAATAAGCATTACAAATATTGGACTACAAATGGTCTCTTGCGGAGAACATAGTCTCTCGTTTGGAATGAAGAGTGGAAGTGCTTGAGATTCAGTTGCAGCCATTCAATCTTTACAATCTGAAGTTACTATGTTGAAAAAGCATGCAGAGTATATCGAAAATCAGAACTGTAGGAATAACCTACATATTTATGGTCTACCTGAAGGAATTGAATGTTCGGACTCTTTATCTTTCTTACAAGCATTTTTGCCCAAGATTCTAGACCTGCCTACTTCTCTTGCTTTGAATATACAAAGAGCGCACAGACCTGGTCATCCTTCACATTTGACTTCGACATCAAAGAAACCAAGAGGAATAATACTTTATTTTCTGGAGTATGTGGACTTGCTGAAGGTTCTCAGAGCAGCGAGAGCTAAAGGTTGGATCACGTGGTCAGGTTCCAATCTCTTTTTTGCTCAGGATTATGCTAAGTCGCCAACGACCAAACTAAAGAAATTTCTGGATATGCGTCCGGCAATAAAATCGCTTAATGGTCGGTATGGTCTCTTTCATCCATGTTTGTTCAAGGTGACTTATAATAATAAGACCACAACATATGAAGATCCAGTATTACTTTAGCGATTTATTGAGTCTTGTAGAGGTGAAACAATGGAAACTTCCAAAATATCAGAGACTTGACTATTGTATTGATTTTTTGTTTTTCTCTTTTGTTCTTATTTAACGGATATGCCCATTTTTTTTTTGGTTCATGTATTCTTAAGGGTGTTTAATCTTCATGCATTAACGTACCCGTCTATTCTAGTAGCAACCTATGTGGCCAGGTCCCTCTTCCCTACCGTAACTGCAGTCGTGTAGTGAAGGTTTAGTCGTCTTCCCTTTGTGGTTTCACCACCCTGACGTTGTTTTTGTCCTATATGTGTGTTTTTATTACTCTTTCTGTGTTTTTTTTTTCTGTAGTTTTCATGTTTCCTTCTCTATTCTGTTGTGTTTGTTTTCTTTATCTTCATCTCCTCTGCTTTTACTATTCTTTCCTCCTTTTCTTCTCTTCTTTCCATTTTCCCATGTTCATAGTTCTATTTTTCTTTTTCCGTACATCAAAATGTTTTCTTTTTGTTTAATTTCTTCATACTAATATGTGGTTTATATGCATTCATTTCATGGTCATATTCCATATTCTCTATATTAAATGATGATTAGATTTCTTTCATGGAAGGTTTGGGATCCCCAGTAAAGCATCAAAGAGTTTTAATACATATTTGAAAATTGAAAGTTTATTTTACTCTGTTGCAAGAGACTCATATAACAGGTGATGAGGTAGCTAAACCTAAAAGACAATGGGTAGGTCATGTTTTTGCATCTCCAGGTACGGGGAAAACAAATGGGGTTACTATACTATATACTTTATACTATTACTATAAGGCTTTGAACATTTCAGATTTTTCTCAAGATTCTTATGAGCAGGGTAGATGGGTTATAGTTGTAATGAATATTAATAAAGTAACTTTAACTATATTTAATGTTTGTGGTCCAACCCAACCTGATAAATCCTTTTGGAATGAAATATTAGCTAAGTTGATGACTCTTTCAGATGAACATTAGATTTTTGGAGGAGATTGTAATATGGTAATGGATCCCTTTCTTGATCGCAAATCCAATTCTATATTTGTTTCATCCACCATATTTTCACAGTTTGCCTCCTTGATTCAACAAAGAGTATTAACGGATGTTTGGAGATTGTGTATCCCCACATTACAGGAATTTTCCTTTTTTTCCCCAGTACATTCTTCCCAATCGAGGATTGATTATGTGTTTGTCTCACAACCTCTTGTACAACACGGTTTTGGTTCGGAAATTGGTTCCTATTAATCTCGGATCATGCTCCTGTGAACATGGACCTTAATCTTACTGTACATAATCAGCCAAGTAATAGGTGGAGATTTAATAATTCATTACTTCTTGACACTCATTTTACTCAACTTTTTGAGACGTTTGTCACACAGTTCCTTGTAGATATCTGTTCAAATTGTCTGGGATACATTCAGAGCGGCCTCTAGGGATTTTATTTTATCTTATGTTGCCATCAAAAAGAAAACGTCGAATAAAAAATTATGTAGTTTAATGAATCACATCAAACAATTAGAAAACCTTTACTACTCTTCCAAATCTGCAAGTTATCTTAATGACTTACTTCAAGCTGAATAGACCTTCAATAAAAATGTGACTGATATTGCTATATCTTATCTTCTTAAGTCTAGTGCTAAGTATTATGGGGGCCAAAATAAATCAGGAAAACTTTTAGCAAATTATCTTAAAATCAAAAAAGATAGAACAAAGATAGAATCTATTTATAACTCCTCCAATGTTTTATTACATAAGAACAAAGACATTTTTGATGAATTTGTTCACTTCTTCACACAATTGTATACTCCTGATTCTGTTCCCGCACAGGATCTTATTGATCAATACTTGTCTACCATTAATCCACCTGTACCTCACTCTTCTGATTTTTCTGAGCTTGACATTTTCATTGCATTAAATCTTATTAAGAAATGTAAAGCCCAAGGTCCTGATGGCTTTACTATTGAATTCTATTTACATTTTTCTAAATTATTAGTTCCAAGATTATTTAAGCTTTTCACCCATTTTGTTGAAGCAAAATCCTCTGGAGGGTCTTTTTAAGAAGCCTTAATAGTTCTTATACCAAAAGATAACAAAGATCCAAAGTTTTGTAAGAATTATAGACCTATATCTCTAGTAAATTTGGATTAATACATTTTAGCTAAAATTATTGCTGTGCGTTTGGAATTGATTCTGCCTAAGTTAATTGGTAAAGAGCAGTCTGGTTTTATTAAAGGATGCTTATTATCAGACAACACACACCTATGTTGTAATATTTTAAGTAAGTATGTGACATATAAGGATTCTCTGTCTGCAATAGCTCTACATGCTGAAAAAGCTTTTGATCGTGTTAATTAGTCATTTATTTTTTTCAACACTTTCTTGGTTTGGCTTTGGAGCTAAATTCATAAATTTAATCTTGTTATTGTATTCCTCTCCTAAAGCCTCTATTTTTCTAAATGGTCTTATTTCTCCCTCATTCTCACTTCATAGAGGAGTTTTTCAGGGATGTCCGTTGTTACCGCTTTTGTTTGTTCTTGCCTTGGAACCTTTTTTTATTAAAACTTAGAGCTGATCCAAGTTTACATGGCTTCCAATATGGGGAAAGACAGAAAAAAAATTCCGCTTATGCTGATGACATCTTACTTTTTATGTCAAATCCGAAATCTTCAATTCCTTGTTTTCTATCCGAAGTACAGAATTTTGCTTATATTTCAGTGTATAAGTTAAATAAAGACAAGTGTGAAATACTTCCATTAAATAAATTCTGCTTTCCTGAAGATTTTAAATCCTCAAATTTTCATTGGAATAATGATAAAATTAAATATCTAGGACTGTGGTTTAAACCTTCTTTTAAAGATACCATTTCTTGTATTTTTTGCAATTATTTTCTGTTCTTGATTCTCCTATTTCTAAATGGAACCCTTTATTTTTATCCTGGCGGGGTAGATTGGATTCTCTCAAAATGATGTTACTTCCCGTAATCCTCTTTTATTCATCAAATATTCCAATTGTTATCCCATGTTTTTATTTTAAGAAGCTGAACTCTATTTTAATTAAATTCTTATGGAATATTAAGAAACCCAGAATGTCACTCCAAAAGTTAATGAGACCTAAATGCAATGGAGGGGTTAACTTTCGGAATCTCTGCTCTTACCATATGGCTTTCTCTCTTAAGCAAGCTTCCTGATTATTCAAAGATGATGATTCAGCTTTTTTACCCTTATGGGTTGAAGTAGAAAAGTCTTTTGTTGTTCTCTTTACTTTTTCAGAGGTATTGACTCTGTCAAAGATACCAACATTTTTCTCCCTTCCGATTTTGAGCAACTTTTGTAGAATTGTGCTGCCTGTTTTTGCTTCATACAATGATGATAAGGTGCAGTTTCTAAACTTGTCAATTTTGTACAATAAGCTCATTAAGTTGAATAATAGAACCATCTTTTGGAAATTGTGGCATTTGAAGGGGTTAAGATGGGTGCATCAATTATTTGAAAATGTTTCCCCTCTTTCTTTTCTACAGGCACAGTCTCTTTTTTAATTTCTCTCCTCTTGTCATAAAAAATATGACGCTTTAATACATGTTATAAATGGTTTATATCAATCTTTTCCAGTTCAGCAAACACCTTTGGCCCGCCCTCTTCCAATTAAGAGTTTGTTATTACAGTCTGCATCAGCTTCTTGTCTTTACCAAACTTTTACAGCTCTTCCTGCAGATAGACCTAAATCAGCAATAGAAATACAGTGGGAGAAGGATTTGGATATTTCACTTTCACCTTCTTTATGGACTAAGGTGTGGATTAAAATACGGAAATCCTCTAGAGCAGCTAACACAATTCAAACTTTATTTTTTATATATAATAGGTTATTAATTACACCGTCTTCTTTACATAAAATGAATTCTAACCTTTCGTCCTCTTGTTGGTCCTGTAGTGAGCCCGTCTCCGCACTTAAACACATGCTTTTTGAATGTCCATACACCTTTCAATTTTGGGTTAAAGTATGGAGTCAAATTAATAATATTTTTAAAACTCAAATTCCCTTGAGCTTTGTAAATATATTTCCAGGTAGGCTTGTAGCTGATTGGTTTTGTCTTCCAAATAATTCAATTTTAATATTGGATTTATTGTTGACTGTTGTCTTTCAACAAATTCCGAAAAATTGGAAGGACTCCTCTCAATTATCCTTTCAGGCTTGGTGGTATGGTTTATGTTATAACCATAGGCTGGATAGAGCTTAAGTCTCCCCCGAATCTCTTGCTATTAAAAGAGACATGTTATGGTTATCTATTACAAATTACATAAACTCTTTGGTTTACTCTTCATGCACTCGTTTTCCTAGAACTGAGGAGGCCTCTAAACCACCATGAATTGTGTTTCTCTCCCTATCTTAGTGTCCTTCCTTATATTTAACTTTCTCTTATAATATTTTATTATATGCATTTATATTTATGTTTTTATAGTATGAATATATTTAAGGTGTTTCTTCTAATACGCGTTTCTCATGAAAATGAACTGCTATTGTATTATCTTATTCCTGTTATCAAATGTACTTTATATTTTTTGTGTATTATATGATTTTTTTTCAATAAACTTTCACTTTAAACTAAAAAAAAGATTTAATCTTGCCAATGCGCTCAAGTGAGGATAACTTAAAAGGTGCCTGTTTCACTGACTTTCATTCCCTTTTCAACTAGGAAACCTCAGAGGTGACTTTTGTGTCTATATATGTTGTTCCCTGTGGAAAGAACACTTATGCATAAGAAATAGCAGATTATTCATCAAAGAGGGCATTAAATCTAAAAACAAATAGACATGGTATTATTTTTCTCTTTCTACCCCCCTGTTTTCTGAAGCAATCAATTGTATTAGCAGCTAATGTATGTGGATGATGTGTGTTTTTCTACTTTCCGGGATTGTTATTTGTTAGGGATTAAGCATACATTTTCTGCAGCAAAGTAATTGGAAATGATTTGATAGCTGCCCCAAACCCACCACACTTAACCAGCCTTAGTGTCTAAAAGTCTCTTGCAGCAAGGATTTCTCTCTGAATATCCTCTTTCAATCATTCTATCTGAATTATGCCAGATGTAGTGAAATATCTTTTGTTGGAGTTACTTTAGAAACTGCCCCTTCCTTAGGGCTAGATTGGAAGCCTCAATAGCTGTGATCTTCTACTCAATACATCATAGTATGTCACAAGATCTGAGAGTGTTATTTCCTGTAGCAGCAAACCATGTACCCCTCAAAGACCAACTGCATTCATTAATACAAAAGAGGATACCTTCTGACCATTTGCTTAGTCGCATACTTAGAAATAGTTGATTCTCATGTGGAATTTTATGGCAAGAACTGAAATAAGCATTATTGCATTTCTCATCATAGCAGAAAAGAAAAACATTCCTAATTAACAACATAAAATGGACAGTTTTCATTAAAGTAATTTGTCTGTGCACCTATGCTTAAATCAGGCATTTAGAGACTCCCTTACCTTACTTTAACTAAGTTTACATGGTAGCTCTTATTTCCTTCACTTTTTAGTGAATAAATATATTTGTTTTTTTAACTTTATTTTGCACTGCTACCTTCTTGCACAACCTCTTTATCCACGCCTGGATATCTCTGCTTCATTCTCATACTTGCCGTCCATTCTTTCCTGTCCTAGTAGCACACTCCCACCCTGCCCTCTTTCATAGCTTCTTTTGAGACATTTCACTGGGTCTTTCCAACCTCCTCTCTTTGTTTGCTGAGTTCCACTACAGCATGCAAGACAAGCTCGATTGCTGACAAGCATCAACTTGGGAGACCACATATTTTTGGTGGCACTTAGACCCTTTTTCCAGGACCACCTCATAATCTATGTGTGAGAAACCAGGGCTTTTTGCACTGTCCCCCCACTTTGTCCCCCCACTTTTTGCCCCCACTTTTGACTACTAGATGCTGGTTTTCTGACTCAGAGTGTGCCCTGGGGTCTGCTAACCAGACCCAGGGCCTGGTCACTGATTAAAAGTATATGCAAAGTAGGCATAATTATAATTAGGATGACAACCTACCTGTCTGTTCCTAGTATATAGTGGGGATGTAGGTTTAGAGGCCCAGCAGATTTAGTGCACTTAGTGTGCACTGCTGTGTGCTCTGCTATCACTTTAAAAGCCAGCCCTGCTTAGCAGGCTGCTTTTAAAGTAAATTAAATACAAATTTGACTTTGGAATGAAAGTACTTACAAAGTCTCAAACTACCTTATTTCAGCATATATGTCACCCCTAAGGTCTCCCATCGGTGCCCCAGGGGGATGGTACCTTGTAACAATAAGCAGAAACATTATAAAATATATTTTATATGCCTTGGTGAAGGAAAAACAGCCAATTTCGTTTTCCCCATTGTAGTACATGAGCTTCATAGTTTAACATGGGAATACTTTATTAAAGTATATTTATTGCTAGGAAAGAACTAAAACTGTCATTATTAGACTCAAATTGATAGAATGCATCCAACAACTTGTAACTGTTAGATTTCTTACAACTACCACAGAAAAGAAGCAAAAGAACTCGCTTTTCTGATGAGCAAACATCCAGCCTTCCAGCAGCTCTTCTTTGATTGGCCAGCCTCTGCCAGGCTGGGCCAAGCTGCCTTAAGGTCTCATTTAGGTCTTGGAGGAGGTAATACTCCGTCACAAACATGCCCGATATCCCATCCGCCATATTACGATCTTCAAAGGAGATAATGGGATTGTTATCCAGTGGCGGGGATATCCGTCATGTTTGTGGAATATTTCTCTCCGCCAAGACCTAAATCAGTCCCTTAATAAGGTGTGAAGTGGCCTGTATTGAGACAAAGATGCATCTGGTGGGCAGAGATCACAGTTAGGACAAGACCCAGGCTCACCACCAAGTCCTGCCACCCCAGCTGGATGGGATCCCAGTAATTAGATTAGCAGAGGGGCTGGAAAGGGAATGTTAAGGAAATTAGGCCACACCAGTGGAATGGCTTAGCCCGAGGTTAACGCCAAGGCAAGACTTTCTCCATTTTGGATTTTGAAACAATAGTGCTTTCTGAGATTGATTTTCGCCACACTTCACAAGAAGTGGTCACCCCAGAGTGTGGCAGCCTGCACCCCATTGGCCAGGGGTGCCCCCTGCTTGTTAGCCCAAAGAACACTGAATAAATATGGAAGAGTATCCCAGTAACTCAGATCACTATCTTCTACTACAAAGGGAAGAAGGACTGCCCTGCTGGAATCCTGGTCTGAACCACAAAACACTGCACTCTGCTTGACTGCCCCTGCTACACACTGAGGAACTACAGCTCAAACAATGTCCTGACTTCCAGAAGTGAAGGAGTGGACTCCCTGAAAGCTACAGGTTAATAGAGTGTCACCTGCATCATCCCCACTAAGAAGGACCCAGCTGACCATCTTCAACTGGACTTGCCATGTGTATTCTGGGAAATGTAGTCCCAACATCTCAAGGGCCATCTCAAAGTTTCTAGACCCTTGGGTTGGTGTTGTGGACCACTGGAGACCCAAAAGGAGAACTTCTAGAAGGAGACCCAGAGGTCTGGGCTGGAGGGAGGCCGTATAGGCCTCCCCAATTGAAATTCATTTTTTCCCCAGGGAAGTGATGGTTCCCACGGCTAATAAAAGATGTGGTAGAGGGGCCCTGTGCGATCCCCTCCTCTTTCAATCCCCCAATGCCCCGAGACCTGGCACATTCAGGGAAATCTTTATGAAAAAGGGGTGATTGACTGGCTTTTTTTCTGTAAATATTGGGAAAATATACAGGTTTTCCTGACATAAAAAAAAGCCTTTTAGCCATCGTGGGGTCCATGAGGGACAACTAGACCAAGGCTAGGGGCTCAGGGTGACCCTTCTCTGGTGCCTTTTCTTTTTTTTACTTAATGTCTGGGACTCAACTGAAGCTGAGTCCCAAGATGTATGCCAAAACTTCCTTGTTGAACCTTTGGCAGCCAATCAGACATCAACACAGGGACAGTTGGATTTACTGAGGATCTGCGTCCGTAGATAGCTATTTTTTTTGCCAACTAAAGTATACGTTTAGAAAATATCACATTGATTCGTCAAGTGGTGTCAAAGTTATTAAAAAAAAAAAAACGCTCTATCTACAGACAAAAATGGTCCTATCTATAACTACCTACTGGTGATTCATATCTCTTCAGTTTTTTTTGGTAAACATTCTTGCACAACTAAAATGCTCATGTATTAATTGCTTTTCCAGCCAGTAGTGCATGTGTCTACTTATTTGGCTTCAGAGCCAGAAAGATAAGTAGTCAGATATTCCCATAGATACAGAATGGGTAAAACCCTTTGATACATCTAGACCTTGGAAACTTAACAACCTGATTTATATAGAGAAGGCACAATAACACATAATTGTCAGAAAAAACACCAAGAAGCAGCATGTGCAGATTCCAAATTAATCATGCAACAATCTAAAAGGAGTTGTTTTGGTATTCGCTGCATGGGACAACTTTACTTCCTTTGATGCAGGGTGAGATGAACATAACAAATTATACTAAAAGGAAAGTACAGAGTGCATAACTGTCAACATCAGCGATCAACAAGGTAAAGAACATTGGGCAAGTGGGGGTGGGGTAGTAGGTGAAAGATGAATGGAAATAGAGAGAGAAAAAAGCTGTTTAGTGAGAGTGCAGTCAATGAAAACAGGTGGGAGAGCAGGAACAATCATCTACTCTCATGGCATGCTAAATGCGTATGAAAAAGATAGTTACCTCACTATGAGAAGTGAAACAATACAACTCATCCAGTAAGAAGGGTCTGAGACCAAAATGCTCCTGAGCGGGACAGACACCTCAAAAGGGAAGAAAGTGAATCATGAGCAAAGACCTGAAATAAATAACAAGGACATCGAAACGTGGGGGAAAATTACTAACTTTTGAAGCAAATCATTACAGCAACCAAAGATGCGTTGAGTCAAAGGGAAGGAGAAATAAAACATTGTAGGAGGCTGGCCTGGCTTGTAGTGGGTACCAGAGGTACTTACACCTTGTGCCAAGTCCAGTTATCCCTTATTAATGTAGAAGAGGTGTTTCTAGCAGCTTAGGCTGATAGAAGGTAGCTATGGCAAAGCAGCTTAGGCTGAACTGGGAGACATGCAAAGCTCCTATTATACCACTTATATCATAAGCACAATATCATAAGAAAACACAATACACAGAGTTATTAAAAAAATGGTACTTTATTTTTATGACAATATGCCAAAAGTAACTCAGTGAGTACCCTTAGTAAGAAGGTAAGTTATATACACAAGTTATATGTACACAAACCAAAATTAGGTAAGTAAGAGCAAGAAAAGTAATGCAAACAGTGTAGAATTACAATAGGTTGCAATAGGCAAGCATAGGTATAGGGGCAACACAAACCATATCCTCCAAAAGTGGAATGCGAACCACAAATGGACCCCAGACCTATGTGAGCTTGTAGAGGGTCACTGGGACTGTAATAAAACCATGAGGGTTAGAAAGATACCCCACCCCAAGACCCTGAGAAGTAGGAGTAAAGTGCACCTACTAAACCCAGAGAGCACAATAGTCGTGATAGGGGGATTCTGCAGGAAGAACAAACACCAGCAGTGCACGGACAACGGATTTCCGGACCTGAGGACCTGTAAGGCAAGGGGACCAAGTCCAATGCTCGTGACAGTGTCTGGGGGGGCAGGAGCCCAGGAAACCCCGGATGAAGGTGCAAGGAAGCTGTCTCCAGATGGAAGAAGCTTGGAGTTCTGCAGGAAAGAAGAGGACTAGGAACTTCTCCTTTGGAGGACAGATGTCCCATGTCGCGATGAAGCTTGCAGTGGTGTTCCCATGCAAAAATACCACAGACAAGCCTTGCTAGCTGCAAGGGTTGCAGTAGAGGTTTTTGGGTGCTGCTGAGGACCAGGAAGGACCAGGATGTCGCCCCTTGGAGGTGGAGACAGAGAGTGCGCTCAGAAACTCAGAGAAGCAGGCAGCACCCGCAGAAGTACCCCAACAGGCACTTGGAAGAAGAGTGAACCAGAGTCCACACAAAGTTACAAAAGGGGGTCCCATGACGTCAGAGGACAACTCAGAAGGTTGTGCATTGCACGACGGAGTGCTGGGGACCCAGGCTAGGCTGTGCACAAAGGAAATCCTGGAAGTGTGCACAGGAGCCGGAGCAGCTGCAAATCACGTGGTACACAGCTTTGCAGTCTAGCGTGGGGGAGGCAAGGACTTACCTCCACCAAACTGGGACTGAAGAGTCACTGGACTGAGGGAGTCACTTGGACAGAGTTGCTGTGTTCCAGGGACCACGCTCGTCAGGATGAGAGGGGACCCAGAGGACCAGTGATGCAGTCTTTTGGTGCCTGCTTTAGCATGGGAAAGATTCCGTCGACCCACAGGAGATTTCTTCTGAGCTTCTGGTGCAGGGTGAAGGCAGGCTACCCCCAGAACATGCACCACCTGGAAACAGTTGAGAAAGCCGGCAGGATTAGGCGCTACAATGTTTCTGGTAGTCATCTTGGTACTTTGTTGCGGTTTTGCAGGCGTCCTGGAGCAGTCAGCGGTCGATCCTTGGTAGAAGGTGAAGAGGAAGATGCAGATGAACTCTGGTGAGCTCTTGCATTCATTATCTGAAGAATTCCCCAAAGCAGAGACCCTAAATAGCCAGAATGAGGTTTGGCTACTAAGTTAGGAGGATTGGCTACCAAGAGAGGTAAGAGCCTATCAGATGGAGCCTCTGACGTCACCTACTGGCACTGGCCACTCAGAGCAGTCCAGTGTGCCCCCAACACCTCTGTTTCCAAGATGGCAGAGGTCGGGGACACGCTGGAGGAGCTCTGGGCACTTCCCCTGGGAGGTACTGGTCAGGGGAGTGGTCACTCCCCTTTTCTTTGTCCAGTTTCACGCCAGAGCAGGGCTGGTAGATCCATGAACTGGTGTAGACTGGCTTATGCAGAGATGGGCACCATCTGTGCCCATCAAAGCATTTCCAGAGGCTGGGGGAGGCTAGTCCTCCCCAGCCCTTACACCTATTTCCAAAGGGAGAGGGTGTAACACCCTCTCTCAGAGGAAATCCTTTGTTCTGCATTCCTGGGCCAGGGCTGCCTGGACCCCAGGAGAGCAGAAACCTGTCTGAGGGGTTGGCAGCAGCTGCAGTGGAAACCCCGGAAAGGCAGTTTGGCAGTACCCGGGTTCTGTGCTGGAGAACCGGGGGATTATGGAATTGTCCCCCCAATACCAGAATGGAATTAGACATGTTACATGGCCATGTTCGGAGTTACCATTGTGACGCTATACATAGGTAGTGACATATGTATAGTGCACGCGTGTAATGGTCTCCACGCACTCACAAAATCTAGGGGAATCTGTCCTGAACGATGTGGGGGCACCTTGGCTAGTGCCAGGGTGCTCACACACTAAGTAACTTGGAACCCAACCTTCACCAGGTGAAGGTTAGACATATAGGTGACTTATAAGTTACTTATGTGCAGTGGTAAATGGCTGTGAAATAACGTGGACGTTATTTCACGCAGGCTGCAGTGGCAGGCCTGTGTAAGAATTGTCAGAGCTCCCTTTGGGTGGCAAAAGAAATGCTGCAGCCCATAGGGAGCTCCTGGAACCCCAATACCCTGGGTACCTCATTACCATTTACAAGGGAATTATATGAGAGTACCAGTATGCCAATGTCAATTGGTAAATGTAGTCACTAGCCTGTAGTGACAAATTTGGAAAGCAGAGAGAGCATAAACACTAAGGTTCTGGTTAGCAGAACCTCAGTGATACAGTTAGGCACCACACAGGGAACACATATAGGCCACAAACGTATGAGCACTGGGGTCCTGGCTAGCAGGATCCCAGTGACACATAACAAACACACTGACAACATAGGGCTTTCACTATGAGCACTGAGCTGTGGCTAGCAGGATCCCAGTGAGACAGTGAAAACACCCTGACATATACTCACAAACAGGCCAAAAGTGGGGGTAACAAGGCTAGAAAGAGGCTACCTTCCTACAAACATTACATATACTACTTTAGGCCGTCATGCAGCCCTGAAACATAGTGCAAAAGTGACTGCTTTCTGCCAAGCATAGGTTTTTTACTGGCATCTGAGCATTCCAGCACACAAACTATGCTTTTCACAATTTGTATGTGTGCTGTCCAATTCAGCACACATGCAAAGTTTGAAAAGTAAAGAGAAATTAAAACATGTATTCCCTGTTACACCTGCCCAGAGGAGATGTAAGTTTTTTTACGGAAATACCAGTCTACAATTGTTAGTAGGTAGAGAATTGCATCAAAACCCACAGGTTGTTGTATGGTTGCATGGATGGAATGCCCCCCTTGATGCAAAGTAGTGGTATAGCAAAGCAAAGCACTACTTTGCATAACTTTGTCTAACTTTCCGAATAAAATCCTGATTTGTGTTGGAAATCAAATGCCACCAAAAAACATGGTGCCAGGGTTGTATTTAAAAAGTAACACTAACCTTGTGCAGTGTCAGTAAAACTGGGCCCATGTATATATTGGAAATAAAAGGTGTGGCCTACAGATAGCAGCAACTAAAATCTAAAAATAATTTGTTTATGCACAGGCAACTAATGAACATGACATAGGAGATCAAGCATCTGGTCATTTTTATTTCAAATTAAACTCACATATGTTTGCGGATTCATGATTGTTTTATAGATGCTGGGCTCTCCTCTTTGTAAGGCCAACATAAGCAAGATTGCTAAATTCAATAGACAATTGGATAGTTGCATTTCAAACTGTGACTTTGTGTGTGAAATACTGAAAAAGAAGGATGCATCCTGTTCTGGTGGAACTCCATTGGCTGCTCATGCTGGGCCACACCATATTCAAAACCAGCTGCATCATTTACAAAGATATCACAGCCAGCCCCCTGCTTGTCTTGCAACCAGGATCTGGACCAACATCCCTGTATTGATCAGAAGGACCCCACCGCTGCTCCAATTTAGGAAAGAGTTGAAGGATCACCGCTTTAAAGAACACTGCTGACTTTATGTTTGTCTTTCACCATGTACAGTGCTCTGTTGCCTTTGGTCTAGGCTCATACCATAGAAATAAAAAATAAATAAATGTGTAGGGTCCATAGTTGGTAAAGGTAGATGGAACAATGAAGAACGCAGAGACAATTCCCAATAGACAAGTTTAAATGAAGAAGTGAAACAAGTTAATTGGACCATTTGGAGAAGCCCGCAATAAAAGAGCTTAACCAGTGAATGACTGTACTTTTTAAGGCAAAACTCTCTCAGTGATAAAGTAGAATGACCGAGTATTAAAGCAGATGATATGTCCAAACGGATCACAAATCTTAGAAATCGTTAGGGAGGACTCATGATGTGAGTGAGGCATTGAAGATTTGATGAGGGGTGGCAGAACTCATGGAGTTTCACTCCACGGAGTTCCACATAGGTACATGAGAACTCTGCTAGATTCTACCTATCTCCGTGAGCAGGTGGAAAATAGGCACTTCATGCTGCTTCTGCTGCAATTTAGTACCAGTAGTTCAAATTAATTTTGCTGCTGTTTAAGTATAAAATCTACTCCAGTGGCAGCAAATCTACTGGAGAAGCAGCCTCTGACTGCTAAGTTAGACAATCATGCTAGAGGATGTCAAATCTCAATAGCACACCCCAGGTCACATTTCTGGAGCCTTGCGGGAAAACAATTCAGCCATGTGCCGATGTGGTGAGAGTTTGCTGGATCTTCTTTATTCAGAGAAGGTGTTTTTTAAAAAAAAATGACTTATTGCTGCTTAGAAATTGTTAGGGGTGTCTTCTTAGTGAGGCATTGATGATTTGATTAGGAGCGGCGGAAAATAAGGAGTTTTACTCTGCGGCATTCCACAGTGTTACATAAAAGCTCTGGTAGTCTAAGCGGAGTTCTGCAAACGGGTGGAAGATATGCTTGTCGCTCTGCAACTTAGTGACATAGCACAAGCAGTGCTGAAAAATCAGCGCAATAGGCACCATGCGATGCAGAGGAGCTCTTGGCCATTCAAGTTGATTCTGCTTTCGTTAGAGTAGAAAATCTACTCGAGCTGCAGCAAATCTACTGGAGAAGCAACCCTCTGACTGCAACCACCCACAACCGACCATGTAGAAAATCACAATAGAGGATGCCAAATCTCTCTCCCACTCTACAGCTTGCATTTCTGGAGATTCAGGCAAAAAAATTGAAATTTGCAAAAAATTCGAAATTTGGATAGAGCTTCACATTAGTTGCCAATTGCTGCCGGTTTGGCAGGCAGAATGAAACATTCTGTCCACCCCTGGATTTGATCGAAGGTCCTATGGTTTTTACAAAGGATTTGAATGGGGCACCTGATGGGTTGTTACAAAATATGATTTTTTTTTCTCAATCTTTGATGGACAGATTGAGAAAACTGCAGAGAAAGCTGCTGTTTCTGCAGAAAGATGGTTGTAATTTAACTTCGTACCAGAGTATCTTTCGTTAGGTCCTTTCTGATTTCACTGTTTGCTTTTATTGTCATGAAATAACTTAGATAAAGATGCACCATGTTCTTTGTAGGGAGTAATATTACTGGTAGTGGTGAGGGGATTTGCCTAAGAAGAGCTCTTGTGAGATGTTTTCCTTCTAGGACATTCTGTGGGATGATTTTTTTGGGCTTGTCTCACCTCTCATTGTATTTAAGAATTTGTTTAATAAGCTTACACTTAATAGTTGAGCAACATGTTTTATTCCAAGTTATTTCAAATTTCTTTAATACTGATTTTAGTGCTTTCAGTTTCAGGGAAAATTATTCATGAGGCTTTTTAGGGTCGAGCCTGCGTCGCATGCGCTTTTGCATGCACTTTTGTACACGTTTCGCTTGTGAGACGCTTTAGGAGTCAGAAAAGGGCTCGGACCCCCAGTTGTCTTTCATTGGTTGGTGGGCTTGCCTGTTAAAATCGGCTTGCTTTCATTCGTGGAAGGCACGCATACGTCATACCTTTTCTGGTGGTTAGCCCTCCTTGAGCGCAGCAACCAAGTACTGAAAACATGCAAGGCTCCCTGTTTCCCATCCGGTTTGTGGGCTACTTTTTATCTTTTGTTCGCAGCGAGATCTCGCTTGGAAGAAGTTGAGCGCTTTGCTTAACATCGACCCTGTTACTTAGTTAATTGCACTTTTGCCAGTTATGTAGATAATTGCACTTTTGCTGATAGGTTTCATTACGAGTGAACTGTAGCAGCGCGATTGCGCTGTTTTTTTCATTGAATGTGGAAAGAAAAATCCAGTTGGGAGTTCACAACTGCTAATAGCAGCGTGAGCACGCTGTTTTTTTCTTTCAATGTGGAAAGAAAAATCCGGTTAGGAGTTTACAATTGCTAATAGCTGTAACTCGGAGAAATGCGAGACCCTAGTGCATTGCAAATGCTTGTTTTTATTATTGGAAAGCAGATAGCTTGGCTTCAATGTATGGAGCACTATCATCGATAACAGGCACTAGAGTCATTTGCCCAAATTTCTCACTAACCAACTAGTGGTAACTAACTAACTTCCCGAACTCATGATAACAATGAAAGATGCTCGAGAGAAAAGATATATTTTGTAACTTCAGCTTTGTAGTTTATGAAATATGAATACTAATCAGTAATGGGCACAAATGCTATTGTACTGTTTCTCTGTTTTATTGTTTTAAAAAAAAGATAATAGACAGAAAATCAAAAATTACATTTCTTATTGGTTAGGAAAATAAAACAAAACAGCAGGTTGAACCATGTGAATTAGAATGAAAAACTATCTACGTGGCTGTTATTTAATTTTACACTATTAATATTATCCCCAACTTTTTTGTTGGGAATTCGTCAGATTATTTACAGACGTCAAACTTGAGAATCTAAAACTTTAAAATGGCTGTAGATAAGATTCAAATGTCAAGAGGGTTTCTTAGATATTGGTATGAGCACATTTCATGTAGTGCTTCAAAAGAAATCATAGGAAACAGAAATCCAGAAAGTAAACATGTTTGCAAAATGGCACTCATCGGGTAGGCAAACAAAGGATGTTGGTATTACAAATAGTTCAGCCAATCTAAAAAATTAAATGTAAACACCTTCCCTGCCAATGTCTACACACTAACCATTATGAAGGTGTGCACATGACATAACTGATTAATCTTATACTCCTGACTAGCACTTCCTCCACTCTTTAACTTTGTATTATCGAATGTCTCCCCACTCCCCTCGCCTGCTGTGTCTCTGATAATATTGATCTGAATCATATCCTCCAGGAACTCCTGGGCCAACATCTCTTTAGTTTTCAGAAACTCCAAACTCCTTCCATTCCTCATTTACGCCTCTCTTGCTAGACCCATGACATTGTGATGCTTTTCACTGAGTCAACAATGCTAAATAGTTTCTGCAGCACAGTGTACATTTTAGAATTTCAAAGACTGCTTCATCATAGCTGTCCTTGATTTCTAAAATGAATACAATTGGTGGTATCGGAACAAAAGATTTGAGCGTGTGGAGGCGAGAGAAAAAGGCAGAACCTTTGTCATGTTTGCTCTCATTTGTAGTAGGCTGGCCTGGTTTGTAGTGGGTACCTAAGGTACTTACACCTTATACAAGGTCCAGTTATCTCTTATTAGTGAAATGTAGGCAGTGTTCTAGCAGCTTAGACTGTCTAGATGTAGCTGTAGCAGAGCAGCTTAGGCTGAACTAGGAGACATGCAAAGCTCCTGCAATACCACTATAGTTACACAGTACTTCTACACAATAAACAACAATACTCAGTGTTACCAAAAATAAAGGTACTTTATTTTAGGGACAGAAGGCCAAAAATATCTTAGAAGCAATACTCCTTCTGGAGGTAAGTATTATACACAATATACACACTAGTAACCAAAATCAGATAAGTAAACAGTCATAGAATAGTGCAAACAGTAGAAAATACAATAGATTGCAACAGGCCTAGGGGCAACACAATCTATATAAGACAGTGGAATGTGAATCACGAATTACCCCTAAGCAAGTGTAGTGTGTAGAGGGGTGCTGGGAGTGTAAGAAAAAAATGAGAGGTAAGTAATGTACCCCACCCCGGAGCCCAGAAAAGTAGGAGTAAAGTACTGCAAGTTTGCTTAGGACACACTACATATCGTGATGAGAGATTTTGCAAGAACCAAGCAAGATTGCAATCAACAAACTGTGAATTCCTGGACCTGAAGACATATGAAGAGAGGAGACCAAGTCCAGAAGTCGGAAGAAGTTCCAGGAATAACAGGAGCCCCTGCCCACCTAGAAGAGGGTGCAAAAGAAGAGTCCCCAGTTGGATGAAGGGTGCAGAAATGCACCAAAGGAAGATGGCTGCAGGTTCCTGCATGATGCAATGGATGTCCCATGAAGAAATGTTGGATGCAGGCAAGTTTCGGTGCTGCATTTGGCCAACAAGCCTTGTTTCAAGCAAGGTCACGTTTTGCATCAAAGTGGCACTGCCTGGACCCAGGAGGGACCTGATGGCCTCAACCAGGACTGAGGAGGCAGAGGGGGCTCGCAACACTAGAGGGAACCAACATATGACCAAGCAGCACCCACGGAGGGCCCAGGACTTGGGGACAAAGGAGGTGAAAATTGCAGTTGGTGCAGGACTACAAAAGAATGTCCCACTCTGCCGGAGGTCAAACAAGTTGAGCATCACAGGACCAGAGTGCTGAGGATCTGGGCCAGGCTGTGCATGAAGGATTCTTGCAAATAGCGCACAGAGGCCCCAGGAGGTGAAGATTACACAGTGCATAGGGGACTGTCGCTAACAGGGAAGGCAGGGTCTTACCTCCTCCAAATTTGGACAGCAGGACCTTAGGACAGTTTGTGTCGAAGAGGTCCACCACCTGTGTTCCAAGGAGCATGCACGTCACCAGGAGAGGAGTCCAAGAGAACCAGTCGTCGACTTAGAAGGTGCCTGCAAGAGCAGGGAAGAAACTCCGCCACTCCACAGAAGATTTCTTTGGTCCTTCTGGTGTAGGGTGAAGACAGGGAATCCCCAGAGCATGCACACCGTGGAAACTGTTGCAGTTGCAGGCGGAGCTGAAGTTGCAGAGGAAAAATAGCCCTTCTGGATACTTTGTTGCTGTTACAGCGGTTCCTAGAGCAGTCTGCAGTAGATTCAAGGTCAGAGGACGAAGTAGTAGCTGCAGAGGATTCCTGCTGGAAACTTGCAAGTAGGATCTGAAGAGACACCCACAGGAGAGACTCTAAATAGCCCTGAAAGGGGGATTGTAGGAAAGTACCATCTTTCTTGGCATGTTACCCCCAATTTTACATGTTTGTCAGTATGTGTTTGCCTGTCTCACTGGGATCCTGCTAGCCAGGACCCCAGTGCTCATAGTTTGAGGCCTAAATGTGTATGCCTGTGTAGTGCCTAACTGTGTCACTGAGGCTCTACTAATCAGAACCTCAGTGCTCATGCTCTCTCTGCCTTTACATTTGTCACTATAGGCTAGTGACTACATTTACCAATTCCAATTGGTATACTGGACCCCCCTTATAGGTTCCTAGTATATGGTACCTAGGTACCCAGGGCATTGGGGTTCAAGGAGATCCAAATGGGCTGCAGCATTTCTTTTGCCACCCATAAGGAGCTCAGACAAACCCTTACACAGGACTGCCACTGCAGCCTGTGTGAAATAACTCACACGTTATTTCACAGCCATTTTCACTAAACTTAAGTAACTTATAAGTCACCTATATGTCTAACCTTCACTTGCTGAAGGTTAGGTGCAAAGTACCTAAGTGTGAGGGCACCCTTGCACTAGCAAAGGTGCCCCACATAGTTCAGGGACATTTTCCCGGACTTTGTGAGTGCGGGCACACCATTGCTCGTGTGCACTACCTATAGGTCAATATCTATATGTAGCTTCACAATGGTAACTCTGAATATGGCCATGAAACATGTCTAAGATTGTGAAAATGTCCCCCATTCCAAATCTGGTATTTGGGAGCCAATTCCATGCATTCTGGGGGCTCCACTATGGACCCCCAGTACTGCTTATCCAGCTTTCTGAGGCTTGCACTGCAGCTACAGCAGCTGCCACCTCACAGACAGGGTTCTGCCGTCCTGGGGCCTGGGCAGCCCAGTCCCAGGAAGCCAGTACAAAGCATTTCCTCTGAGAGCAGGGTGTTACACCCTCTCCCTTTGGATATAGGTGTTACAGGCTGGGGAGGGGTAGCCTCCCGCAGCCTCTGGAAATGCTTTTAAGGGCACAGATGGTGCCCTCCTTACATAAGCCAGTCTACACCGGTTTAGGGAATGCCAGTCCCTGCTCTGGCAGGAAACTGTACAAAGGAAAGGGGAGTGACCACTCCCCTGTCCATCACCACCCGAGGGTTGGTGCCCAGAGCTCCTCCAGTGTGTCTCAAACCTCTGCCATCTTGTTTTCTGAGGTGTGGGGACACTCTGGAGGCCTGAGTGGCCAGTGCCAGCAGGTAACGTCAGAGACCCCTCCTGATAGGTGCATACCTGGCTAGGTAGCCAATCCTCTGAGGGCTATTTAGGGTCTCTCCTGTGAGCTTCCCTTCAGATTACAACTTGCAAGAATCCATCGGGGCTCCTCTGCACTTCTCTCTTCGACTACTGCCAAGGATCGACTGCTGACTGCTCCAGGATGCCTGCAAAACTGCAACACAGTAGCCAGAAGACTACCAGTGACATTGTAGCGCCTAATCCTGCCGGCTTTCTCGACTGTTTCCTGGTGGTGCATGCTCTAGGGGCTGCCTGCCTTCACCCTGCACTGGAAGCCACAAAGAAATCTCCTGTGGGTCGATGGAAATCTTCCCCCTGCTCCAGCAGGCACCAAACTTCAGCTTTACTGGTAATCTGGGTCCCCTCTTATCCTGACGAGCGTGGTCCCTGGAACACAGGTGGTGGACCCAAGTGACCCAGACTGTCCAGTGGTCCAACTGTCTGAATTTGGACGACGTAAGTCCTTGCCTCCCCTCCCCAGACGGTAATCCTGTGCACCCTGTGAACTGCAGCTACAAGGGTTTCTGTGCACATTTCCAAGAAATCCTGCATGCACAACTGAGCCTAGGTCCCCTGCACTCTGTCCTGCAATGCTCAGCTCCCTGAGTTGACCACTGGTGTTGTGGGACCACTCTTTGCAGTGTTGAGATGACCGCAGTGTTCAGTCTTTTTGAACCCGTGTTCAAGGACTTCTGTGGGTGCTTTCCTCCTTCCAGTGGGCTCTCTACATTGTTAGGGGCCCCCTCTGTCTCCTCACCTGAGTGGCGACATCCTGGTCCTCCCTGGGCCTGGGCAGCACCCTTTTTGTTCAACCGCGACATTTGCAGGTAGCAAGGCTTGTTTGCGCTATTGTATTTTGCCAAGGAAACAACCCTGCATCCTCCAGCGCGCCGTGGGACATCTTGTGCCCAAAGCAGAAACTCCTACCTCCTTTTGTTGGTGCAAAACCAGCATCTTCTTCCAACCGGAAGCAGTAATTTTGCACCTTCACTTGGGGTTTAGTGGGCTCCTGCCCCCCCCCCCGGACACTTGAGCGACTCTTGGACTTGGTCCCCTTCCTTTAATGGTCTTCAGGTCCAGGAATCCGTCTTCAGTGCTTTGCAGTCTGTTATGGTCCTTGCAAGAATCCTCTATCACGACTTTAGTGTGTTTTGGGGGAAATAGTAGTACTTTACTCCTGCTTTCCTGGGTCCTGGGGTGGGGTTTCCTTTACACTCTTGGTGTTTTCTCACACTCCCAATGACCCTCTACATACTACACCTTCCTAGGGGTGCATTCGTGGTTTGCATTCCACCTACTTAGTATATGGTTTGTGTTGCCCACAGGCCTATTGCATCCTATTGTGTCTTGTAGTGTTTGCACTACTTTCTGACTGTTTAACTTACCTGATTTGGTTATTTGTGTCTGTTACTTACCTCCTAAGGGAGTATATCATCTGAGATATTTTGTGGCACATTGTCACTAAAAATAAAGTACCTTTATTTTTAGTAACTATAAGTATTGTCTTTCTTATGATATAGTACCTATATGATATAAGTGGTGTTGCATGAGCTTTGCATGTCTCCTAGTTCAGCCTTGGCTGCTCTGCTATAGCTACCTCTATCAGCCTAAGCTGCTAAAACACTACTACACTCTACTAATAAAGGATAACCGGACCTGTTATAAGGTGTAAGTACCATTGGTACCCACTACAAACCAGGCCAGCCTCCCACATTGGTGGTGCAGAGGTGGAATAAGTACTTGTAACTGCTTTACTACTTTGTCATTGGTGCTTTCATAGGAAAACCATATCCCTAATACTTAAAATATACACAAGTAAACTTAACAGTCTTATTTTCACTTTAGACTCTTTCTAAAAAGTTTCTAACAAGTTTGAAAAAGGTTTTTTTCTGTTCTTGAAAGCTCAAAGCTTTCTCTCTTACACCTAACCTCTTTCCTTTCACCATGTCTATGGTAGAGGCTACTCCCAAAGTTGTAAAAACACCTTATGACAATCTTAACTTCAAAAGTTTGAGGATTCTCGGTATAGAATGAAGTCTGGGGATTGGTAAGAACCCTACCAAGGATCTCCTTCTTAAACTTCTCCTTGAAAGTGACCAGAATCAGAACGGTCAAACCCAGGATCAGGAGGCAGAGGAGGGAGGTACCTAGATAGATTCTGGGATGGGTACTGAGGATTCTGGGGAGGGTACTTCCACAGACCTTTCACTTAACAGGCCACCTAGTAAAGCTAGTAGTGGGAGGGGATAACACAGCAGTAGGACACCTTTCACTCCTAAAGGCCAGGTCACTAGGGTTTAGGCAGTCAGAGCACGGTCAAATTCTGCACATTCTCACATTTCCTCTGTATCATAGGTTTCCCAACCCTCCCACCCTGAGGACAACACCCTAGAAAGGGGACTCAGAAAGCTGAGGTTGGAAGAGGCCAGGCTGAGGCTAAAGCAGCAACAGTTGGCCTTAGATAGGGAATCCTTAGATGTAGAGAAGGAAAGGCAGAAGTTGGGGTTAGTTCCCTATGGTGGCAGCAACAGCAGCAATCGTGATAGTCATCCTATTAGAGAAACAGATCCAAGAAACCTGCATAAGATTGTCTTCCCTTACAAGGAGGGGGATGAGATTAATAAGTGGTTTGCTGCACTTGAGAGGGTCTGTATGGTACAGTTGGTCCCTCAAAGGCAGTGGGCTGCTATATTGTGGCTATCTTTCACTGGCAAAGGTAGGGACATACTCCTTACTGTCAGGAGAGTGATGCCAGCAATTACAAAGTTGTGAAGGATGCACTCTTAGATGGATTTGTCTTAACCACTGAACAATACAGGATAAAGTTCAGAGATACCAGAAAAGAGTCCTCTCAAGACTGGACAGACTTTGTAGACTGTACAGTGAAGGCCTTGGATGGATGGTTACATGGCAATAAGGTGACTGACTATGAAGGCCTATATAATCTAATTTTGAGAGAGCATATCTTTAATAATTGTGTGTCAGACTTGTTGCATCAGTACTTGGTAGACTCAGATCTGACCTCTCCCCAAGAATTGGAAAGAAGGCAGACAAATGGGTCAGAACAAGGGTGAGCAGAAAAGCTCATACAGGGGGTGACAAGGATGGCAATCAAAAGGATGGTTAGTCTCATTACAAGGATGGGGACAAAGACAAAAAGAATTCTGAGTCTTCATCAGGCCCACAACAATCATTTGGGGGAGGTGGGTCCAAATCCTCTTCTCACAATTAAAAGAAGCAATGGTGTTATTTATGGAAAAGAAAAGGCCATTGGGCAAGTGATTCCACTTGTCCAAAGACAAACACCAAGGCTCCCACCACTACAACCCCTACTGCGTCCACTATTGCCCGTAGTAATAGCAATGGTAGTGGCAAGAACAATACAAATAGCCAGACAAAGGGTGTAGCTGGGCTCACCATAGGTAATGTAGTGGGGGTTGGTCGAGTTAGGGAGACCACAGAGGCTGTTTTACTCTCCGATGGTGATAATGATTTTGCCACCTTGGTTACTTGTCCCCTTAATATGGGTAAGTACAAGTAACTTCCCCTAATAAATGGTGTTGAGGTTGAGGCCTACAGGGACACAGGAGCCAGTGTAACCATGGTGATAGAGAAACTGGTTGCCCCTGAACAACACCTACTTGTTCAGCAGTACCAAGCGACTGATGCTCATAACAACACTCTTAGCCACCTCATGGCTGTTGTGAATCTCAAATGGCGGTGGGGGTTACTGGTCCAAAGAAAGTTGTAGTAGCCACTGATTTACCCGTAGACTGCTCACTAGGAAATGATTTGGAAACATCACCTTGGGCTGAAGAGGAGTTGGAGGCTCATGCAGCAATGCTGGGCATTCCAGGGCATATCTTTGCTCACACAAGGGCTCAGGCCCAGAAACAAAGAGGACAGGGAAATGTGGATCCTGAAAAAATGGACCAAGTGCTCCCAAAAACTAGGGTTAGAAAGGGTAACTCCTTGCCCACTATCCCTCCCTCTCCAGAAGATTGCCCTTTTGAGGAAGAGGAATCATCTCCCTGTGCAGAACCTACACCAGAGAAGCTGGCAGCTGACACTGCTGAGCTTTTGGGTGCGGGGAGGCCTGCTAGGGAAGAGCTGAGTGTGGCTCAGCAGCCTGTCCCACACTAGAGGGTTTGAGACAGCAAGCTGTCAAACAGCAAAATGGGGATGTCATTGATACCCACAAAGTCTATTGGGAAGACAACCTTCTCTATACTGAGGCACGAGACCCTAAACCTGGAGCTGCCAGGAGATTGGTCATCCCTTTGCAGTATAGGGAGTTTCTTCTGACTTTGGCTCATGCCATTCCTTTGGCTGGGCATTTGGGCCAAAGTAAAACATGGGACAGACTTGTTCCACTGTTTCACTGGCCTCATATGTCAGAGAACACAAAGGAGTTCTGTCGCTCCTGTGTGACCTGCCAAGCCAGTGGCAAGACTGGTGGCACACCTAAGGCCCCCTTAATTCCACTTCCTGTGGTTGGGGTGCCCTTTGAGAGGGTAGGGGTTGACATTGTTGGCCCCCTTGACCCTCCAACAGCTTCAGGAAACTGATTCATCCTAGTGGAAGTGGACCTTGCCACTAGGTATCCTGAAGCTATACCCTTAAGGACACTACAGCTCCTGCAGTGGCAAAAGCGCTGGGAATCTTTTCCAGAGTGGGTTTCCCTAAGGAAGTGGTATCAGACAGAGGTAGTAACTTCATGTCTGCATACCTCAAAGCAATGTGGAAGGAGTGTGGTGTTGCCTACAAGTTCACCACTCCTTATCACCCACAGACAAATGGATTGGTTGAGAGATTTAACTCTTCAAGGCATGATCATGGGACTCCCTGAAAAACTCAGTAGGAGGTGGGATGTCCTGTTACCATGCCTCATTTTTGCTTATAGGGAGGTACCCAGAAAGGAGTGGGCTACAGCCCCTTTGAACTCCTCTTTGGACACCCTGTAAGAGGTCCCCTTGCTCTTGTGAAGGAGGGTTGGGAATAACCTTTAAAAGCTCCCAAACAAGACATTGTGGACTATGTGCTTGGCCTCAGATCAAGAATGGCAGAGTACATGAAAAAGGACACTAAAAACCTTCAGACCAGCCAAGAGCTCCATAAGCAATGGCATGTCCAGAAGGCTGTCCTGACACAGTACCAACCAGGACAGAAGTTGTGGGTATTGGAGCCTATGGCACCAAGAACACTCTAGGACAAATGGGGTGGACCCCATCTAATTGTGGAGAAGGGCCGACGAAGGACCAGTCGGACTCCCCTTGGAGGAGGAGACAGAGGGGGCACTCAGCAACGCAGAGAGCCCATGCAGAAGCAGGCAGCACCCACAGAAGAACTTGAACACGGGTTCAAGGAAACTGAGCATGGTGGTCATCTCAACACTACAAAGGAGGTCCCACGAAGCCGGTAGTCAACTCAGCAAGTTGAGCAATGCAGGACGGAGTGCTGGGGACCTGGGCTGTGCTGTGCACAAAGGATTCCTTGCAAAAGTGCACAGAATGCCTAGCAGCTGCAGTTCACGTAGTACACAGGATTACTGTCTGGTGTGGGGAGGCATGGACTAACCTCCACCAAATTTGGACAGATGGACCACTGGACTGTCAGGGTCACTTGGATCCAGCTTCTCTGTTCCAGGGACCACGCTCGTCACGATGAGAGGGGACCCAGAGGACCGGTGAAGCAGAAGGTTGGTGCCTGTGTTAGCGGGGGAAGATTCCGTCGACCCACAAGAGATTTCTTCTTGGCTACCAGTGTAGGGTGAATGCAGACAGCCCCCAGAGCATGCACCACCAGGACACAGTCGAGAAAACCAGCAGGATTAGGCACTACAATGTCGCTGGTAGTCTTCTTGCTACTTTGATGCAGTTTTGAAGGCGTCCTGTAGCAGTCAGCGGTCGATCCTTGCCAGAAGTCGAAGAGGGGGATGCAGAGGGACTCTGGTGAGCTCTTGGATTCGTTATCTGAAGAGAAGCCAACAGGAGAGACCCTAAATAGCCCTCAGAGGAGGATTGGCCACCTAGTCAGGTAAGCACCTATCAGGAGGGGCCTCTGATGTCACCTGCTGGCACTGACCACTCAGAGCCCTCCAGAGTGCCCCCACACCTTGCAAAGCAAGTTGGCTGAAGTCTGGGACACATTGGATGAGCTCTGGGCACCACCCCTGGGGTGGTGATGGACAGGGGAGTGGTCACTCCCCTTTCCTTTGTCCAGTTTCCCGCCAGAGCAGGGGAGAAGGGGTCCGTGAACCGGTGTAGGCTGGTTTATGGTAGGAGGGCACCACCTGTGCCCTTCAAAGCATTTCCAGAGGCTGGGGGAGGCTACCCCTCCCCAGCCTGTAACACCTATTTCCAAAGGGTGAGGGTGTAACACCCTGCTCTCAGAGGAAATGCTGTGTTCTGCCTTCCTTGGACTGGGCTGCCCAGACCCCAGGAGGGCAGAACCCTGTCTGTGAGGTAGAAGCAACTGTGGCTGCAGTGCAAGCCTCAGAGAGCTGGTTTGGCAGTACCAGGGGTCCATGCTGGAGCCCCCAGGATGCATGGAATTGGCTTCCACATACCAGATTTGTGTGTTACATGACCATATTCGGAGTTACCATTGTGAAGCTACATATAGGTATTGACCTATATGTAGTGCACACGTGTAATGATGTCCCCGCACTCACAATGTCCGGGAAAATGGCCCTGAACTATGTGGGGCACCTTTCCTAGTGCAAGGGTGCCCTCATACTTAGTAACTTTGCACCTTATCTTCAGCAAGTGTAGGCTAGACACATAGGTGACTTATAAGTTACTTAAGTGCAGTGAAAATGGCTGTGAAATAGTGTGTGCACTGTTTCACGCAGGCTGCAATGGCAGTCCTGTGTAAGGGTTTGTCTGCGCTCCCTATGAGTGGCAAAAGAAATGCTGAAGCCCATATGGATCTCCTGGAACCCCAATGCCCTGGGTACCTAGGTACCATAAACTAGGGACTTATAAGTGGGGTCCAGTGTGCAAATTGAAATTGGTAAATTAAGTTACTGGCCTACAGTGACAAATTTAAAAGCCGAGAGAGCATAAGCACTGACGTACTGATTAGCAGAGCCTCAGTGACGCAGTTAGGCACCACACAGGGAAAAAATACCCTGACATATACTCACAAACAGGCCGAAAGTGGGGGTAACAAGGCCAGAAAGAGGCTACATTCCTACAGGTAGAGGATGACTCCAACCAGGAGTGCTCAGAGGAGGAAGATGACAATCGTGGGGAGGGTCCTTCCACAGACCTATTTGTCAAGAAGCCCCCTAGTATAACTGGTAGTGGGAAGTGTTCACACTCAGTAGGGCTAACTTCACCCCTGGAGGCCAGGTCACTAGTGTGGCCCTGTTAGAGATAGTTCTGAATCTGCACATTCTCATCCCATAGGGAGCTCAGACAATTCTTACACAGGACTGCCACTGTAGCCTGAGTGAAATAACGTCCACATTATTTCACAGCCATTTTACACTGCACTTAAGTAACTTACAAGCCTATGGCCCTCATTATGACCCTGGCGGTGTTGCACCGCCAGGGCCAACGGGGGCGGGAGCACCGCCGACAGGCCGGCGGTGCTCCCTTGGGCATTCTGACCGCGGCGCTTTGGCCGCGGTCAGAAATGGAAAACCGGCGGTCTCCCGACGGTTTTCCATTGCCCATTTGAATCCCCCATGGCGGCGCAGCTCGCTGCGCCGCCATGGGGGATTCTGACACCCCCTACCGCCATCCTGTTCCTGGCGGTTCGCCCGCCAGGAACAGGATGGCGGTAGGGGGTGTCGCGGGGCCCCTGGGGGCCCCTGCAGTGCCCATGCCAATGGCATGGGCACTGCAGGGGCCCCCGTAAGAGGGCCCTGCTAGTATTTCACTGTCTGCATAGCAGACAGTGAAATACGCGACGGCTGCAGTAGCACCCGTCGCACCTTCCCACTCCGCCGGCTCGATTACGAGCCGGCTTCATGGTGGGAAGGTCGTTTTCCTGAGTATTGTGTTTCTTATGATATAGTGCTATATGATATAAGTGGTATAATAGGAGCTTTGCATGTCTCCTAGGTTAGCCTAAGCTGCTCTGCTATAGCTACCTCTATCAGACTAGGCTGCTAGAACACTACTACTCTACTAATAAGGGATAACTGGACCTGCCACAAGGTGTCAGTACCATTGGTACCCACTATAAGCCAGACCAGCCTCGTACAACTGGCCACTCAGAGCCCTCCAGAGTGCCCCACGCCTTACAAAGCAAGATGGCTAAAGTCTGGGACACACTGGAGGAGCTCTGGGCACCACCCCTAGGGTGGTGATGGAGAGGGGAGTGGTCACTCATCTTTCCTTTGTCCAGTTTCGTGCCAGAGCAGGGGACAAGGGGTCCCTGAACCAGTGTAGACTGGCTTATGCAAGGAGGGCCCCATATGTGCCCTTCAAAGCATTTCTAGAGGCTGGGGGAGGCTACCCCTCCCTAGCCTGTAACACCTATTTCCAAAGGAGAGGGGTGTAACACCCTGCTCTCAGAGGAAATGCTTTGTTCTGCCTTCCTGGGACTGAGCTGCTCAGACCCCAGGAAGGCGGAACCCTGCCTGTGAGGTGGGAGCAGCTGTAGCTGTAGTGCAAGCCTCAGAGAGCTGGTTTGGCAGTACTGGGGGTCCATGGTGGAGCCCCCAGGATGCATGGAATTGGTTCCCCTTTAGCAGATTTGGAATGGGGGGACAATACCATGATCCTTAGACATATTACATGGCCAAATTCAGAGTTATCATTGTGAAGCTACATATAGGTATTGACCTATATGTGGTGCACACGTGTAATGGCATCCCCGCACTCACAAAGTCCCGGGAAATGGCCCTGAACTATGTGGGGGCACCTTTGCTAATGCAAGGGTACCCACACACTTAGTAACTTTGGACCTAACCTTCAGCAAGTGACTAATAAGTTACTTACGTGCAGTGAAAATGGCTGTGAAACAACGTGCGTTATTTCACGCAGCTGCAATGGCAGGCCTGTGCAAGGGTTTGTCTGAGCTCCCTATGGGTGGCAAAAGAAATGCTGCGGCCCATATGGATCTCCTGGAACCCCAATGCCCTGGGTACCTATGTACCATATACTAGGGACTTATAAGGGGAGTCCAGTGTGCCAATAGAAATTGATAAATTAGGTCACTAGCATACAGTGACAAATTTAAAAGCAGAAAGAGCATAAGCACTGAGGTTCTGATTAACAGAGCCTCAGTGACACAGTCAGGCACCATACAGACACACACATTAGGCCATAAACTATGAGCACTGGGGTCCTGACCAGCAGGATCCCAGTGAGACAGGCAAAAACATACTGACATACAGGTAAAAGTGGGGGTAACATGCCAAGGAAGATGGTACTTTCCTACAGTCACTTATATAAAGTATCTTTATTTTTGGTAACACTGAGTATTGTCTTTTATTATATATAAGTACTGTATAACTATAGTGGTATTGCAGGAGCTTTGCATGCCTCCTAGTTCAGCCTAAGCTGCTCTGCTACAGCTACCTCTAGCAGGCTACGCTGCTAGAACACTGACTACATTTCACTAATAAGGGGTAACTGGACCTGATATAAGGTGTAAGTACCTAGAGTACCCACTACAAACCAGGCTAGCCTCCTAAAACCATGCCTCCTCTTTTCCTACAGGGAGGTACCCCAAAAAGGAGTGGGCTACAGCCCATTTGAACTCCTCTGTGGTCACCCTGTTAGGGTTGCACTAGCTCTTGTGAAGGAGGGTTGAGAGCAACCCCTGAAGCCCATTAAACAATATAGTGGACTATGTACTTGGCCTCAGATCAAGGATGGCCGAGTAAATGAATAAGGCCAGTAAGAACCTTCAGGCACGCCAAAATTTGCAAAGGCAATGGCATGACCAGAAGGCTGTCCTGACTGTGTACCAACCAGAGAAGAGAGTGTGGGTCCTGGAGCCTGTGGGACCCAGAGCACTCAAGTAGAGCGGGCCACACATCATAGTGGAAAAGAATGGTGAGGTCACTTAGTGGGCCTTGGCACTCCAAGAAGTCCCTTTAGTTTACTTCATGTGAACCGCCTAAAGCCCTACTATGACAGGGCTGACGTAACCCTGCCCATGGCCTCTGATGAGAGACAGGAAGAAGAGAGTGACCCTCTCCCTGATCTCTTCTCCAATTCTGCAGCTGTGGGCTCAGTTGAGGGGGTAGTCTAAGCAGATTGCCTTTCATAGTGTCAAAAGGAAGTCTGCAGAAATCTCCTGGGGAAGTTCTCCGAACTGTTTTCCCTTACACCTAGTCAAAACACATGGTGTGAACACACCACTGATACAGGGGTAAGCCTACCTGTCAAGAGTAAAATCTACAGGCAGCCTGATCATGTATGGGACTTCATCAAATCAGAGGTGCAAAATATGCTAGACCTGGGATTCATTGAGCACTCAGTTAGCCCCTAAGCTAGCCCAGTGGTACTGGTCCAAAAACCACACTCTCAGAATGAGAAAAGAGAGACGAGGTTTTATGTTGACTATAGAGGGCTCAATACAGTAACCAAAACTGACGCTCATCATCTCCCAAGGGCAGATTAGCTCATAGATACACTGACATCTGCCAAGTATCTTAGCATTTTTGACCTCACTGCTGGCTATTGGCATATTAAGTTGTCAGAAGATGCTTCACCTGAAACTGCATTCTCTACAGTTGTAGGGCACTACCAATTTACAGTAGTGCCCTATGATTTAAAGAATGCACCTGCCACTTTTCGGAGGCTGGTGAACGCAGTCCTCCAGGATTTGAAAGCCTTCAGCACAGAATATTTAGATGATATAGCTGTCTTTAGCTCCACCTGGGATGATCACCTGGTTCACCTGTAGGAGGCTGGCCTGGTGTGTAGTGGTACCTATCGTACATACACCTCATACCAGGTCCAGTTATCCCTTATTAGTGAAATGAAGGGAGTGTCTAGAAGCCAGGCTCTCTAGAGGTAGCTGTGGATGAGCGGCCACGCCTTATCTAGGAGACGTGCAAAGCTCATGCAATACCATTGTAGTCACACAGTACTCACACACATGAAAGAAAATACTCAGTGTTACAAAAATAAAGGTATACTCCCTTAGGAGGTAAGTAATACACAAATTATATACACTAGTATGCAGAAATAGGCATAAAAACAGTTAGAAAACAGTGCAATTAGTGAAAATCCCAATAGTTAGAAATGGGCCTAGGGGGAGCATAAACCATATACTAAGAAAGTGGAATGCGAAAGTCGGTCCCCCAACTGGGCAAGTGTAGTGTGTAGAGGGGAGCTGAGAGTACTAGACAACCCCAAAGGTAAGTACTGGAACCCACCCCAGTGACAAAGCAGGAGTAAATCGTAGTAACTTTCCCAGAAAACACACAGCAACAATAAGGATTATGCAAGACCCAGAATAGACTGCAAGACACCAACAGTGGATTCCTGGACAAGAAGACCTGTGGACGAAGGGGACCAATTCCAAGAAGCACAGAAGAGTCCAGGAAGAGCAGGAGCCCATGCTCACCTGGATGAAGGTGCACAAGGAGAACCACTGGTGAAGAAGAAAAGTCAGCACTGCCCCCAAGAAGACGCAGTGGGTTACTGGAGGGTGCAAGTGATGTCCCACACCAGATGGAGGATTGCTGTCGGTTTACGTAGTGGGAGTCTGCCAACAATCTTTGGCACACACAAAGCTTGCGGTTCACGGAAAATGTGCTGCCCAGGACCAGGAAGGAGAAGGTGGACTCTACCCAGAAGGGTGAGTCAGAGGGGGCCCTCAGGAACTCAGAGAGCTCACAGAAGGCCAGACAGTGCACACAGCAGTCCCACAGCATGAGGACAAGAAAGTAGCAGAAGAGGCCCATGCAGCATTACTACAAAGGCTTCTACAGCGCTGGAGTAGCACTCAGGACGCTGTGCATCACAGGGTAGTTTGCTGGGGGCAGGAGCTACAAGATGCATGAAGGATTGGGAGGAATGATGCCAACAAGCCTTGGCAGCTGCAAAACACACGGTGCAAGGGGGTACTGTCATGTGTGGGGAGGCAAGCTCTTACCTCCACAAATGTTGGACAGTTGGAAGAGAGGACCGTCGGGACCACTTCAGTCCACCACCCGTGATGGCATGATCCACGCAGCTCAGCAGGAGAGGGAATCCACGCAGCCGGTCATCGAGCATTTCCATTGGCTTGGGGAGGCTACCCCTCCCAAGCCTGTAACACCTATTTCCAAAGGGAGAGGGTGTAAGACCCCTCTTCCAAAGGAAATCATTTGTTCTGCCTTGCTGGGCTTGAGCTGCTCAAGCAACAGGAGGGCAGAAACCTGTCTGAGAGGTGGCAGCAGCTGGGGCTGCCTGGCAAACCTCAGAAGGCTGGAATGGTAATACTGGGGGTCCTCTAAGGAGCCCCCAGAGTGCATGGAATCATACAATCAATGCTTGCAAAAGCCTTTGGGGTATGATTACAACATGTTTGATACCAAATATGCCTATGTTCAGAGTTACCATTATGTAGCTGGACATAGATAGTGACCTATGTCCAGTACACGCGTTAAATTGCGTCTCAGCACTCATGAAGTCCAGGACAATGGTCCTGGAGGTCGTGGGGGCACCTCTGCTAGTGCAGGGGTGCCCTGACACACAGATACTTTGCACCCTGCTCTCAGTGCTGGAGGGCTTGCTATAGGAGTGACTTATAAGTGACCTGGTGCAGTGTAAATGGCAGTGAAAGGCTGCATGCACCTTTATACACAGACTGCAATGGCAGTCCTGCAAGAAGCCTTTGCATGGGCTCCATATGGGTGGCAAAAGATATGCTGCAGCCCATAGGGAGCATCTGGAACCCCAATGCCCTGGGTACCTAGGTACCATATACTAGGGACTTATAAGGGGACACCAGCATGCTAATTGTGGGTGAAATACTGAGTTAACAGCATTCAACAACCATAATTTAAGGGAGAGAGCATAACTATTGGGGTCCTGATTAGCAAGATTCCAGTAGACACAGTCAAACACACTGACAAACAGGCCAAAAGTGGGGGTATCCAAGCTGGAAGGAGGCTACTTTCCTACAATGATAAATTTGACTTCAGCATTAAAGAGGGTTTATCATTACAAGTTCATATGGACGTAACATACCATATCTACCACCTCTGTCTTAGAGGTTACATTTTATTAATGTAAAAAAAGAAATCCCCAGTTTTACCCTATGGAAGGGGTAGGCCTCTCAGTTGTGAGAAAGCAAATTTGGGAGTGTTTCCCTGCTAGGACACGTACAACCCATACATGTCCTACTTTTTAATTACACAGCAACCTGAACTATGGGCTACTTAGGGCCTCTCTTATGGGTGACCGATGTGTAATAAAAGGGGAGTTTAAGGCTTGGCAATGGGTTTTAAATGCCAAGTCAACATGGCAATGGGACAGTGCCTTCAGGCTGCACTGGCAGGCCTGGTACACATTTTAAGGTGCCACTTAAGTTGTTGGCACAATAAGTGCTGCAGGCCCACTAGTAGCATTTAATTTACAAGCCCTGTGTATATTGTATACCACTCTAAAAGTGTCTTACATACATTTAAACACTGCTTAGCAGTGGTAGAGTGCACAGAGTCCTAAGGCCAACATAGCAAAAATCCAGAAAAAGTGGAGGAAAGCAGGCAAAAGGTTTGGGGGAAGACTACCCTAAGGCTGGCAGGTCTAACAAGTACCCTGCTCAGCTGAAAGTAGGTACAGCTACCCAACATCCTGGGAACTCTCATCACAAAGGTGGAAGAGCCTGGAGAGACCATCAGCATTAGTGTGGTCTGATTCAGGTCTATGTTCCACCCTGAAGTATAGATCCTGTAAGGAGATGGCCCACTTCAACAATTTTGGATTCTCACCTCTCAGTTGTATTAGTCACCTGAGGGACCTGTGGTTGGTCTGAACCTTGAAGGGAGTCCCAAACAACATGTATGGTCTCAGCTTCTTCATTGCCCACACCTCAGCAATAGCTCTCCATAGCACTCCACCTCTGTTCCCTAGGAAGTAGCCGCCTTGAGATGAAAGCTACAGGTTAGTCCAGGCCCTCATCAGTAAGCTTTGAAAGTACTGCCCCTATACCATGCTCTGAAGCATCTGTCTGGACTATAAATTCTTTTGAAAAGTTAGGGGCCTTGAGTACAGGTGAGGAACCAGGAAAGATTAGACCCCCACCCGGGGTCTTCTTCCCAGCGGTGGAGGGACACCCTTGTCCTCAGGGTCAGTTTAGCAGAGAGTACACAAATCAAGCGGAGTCACCAACTGGAGGAATAAAGAGAAGTTTATTACATGGATTTTAGCTCGAGCTAATACAGAGTCCCAGGACAGTCAAGTGACTATCTTACGGAGGCTGGCCCTTCACTCTGGGGCACCCAACCTTATATACACACAAAACTGCTTAGTCAGAGGACAACTCCACCCCTAACGTATTCAAGGTCCTCTGTGGCCTTCAGAATATTTCAGGGATACACGTGTGGTGGGAGAAGGTACAGATGCAGCTGGCAGGAGGTGGCAACTACCTGTACAAACCCGTTATGGCAGTTACTGATTAAGCACGACAATTCTCAGAACTGTAATTGGAAAAAGTAATATGGCAGCGATAAGCAGATTGCAGCCCAAGGCTGCGAGCACAAGGTCAATCATCAAAGTTCAGGAGGTTTGTCGAGCACACGGCAACATAATAAAGATAAACAGATGCCTAGCAGCTATGGTGTATGATTAACTTTATGTACATTTTCTCAATCCCTCCTTTTGCCTTTGTGAGGCAAGTTTGAACGTCATTCAGTGTCTATGGTAATGGACATAAGGTCTTTTATCTCCTGCTCAAGGGACAGCATAGCCGTATGTTGAGGAGGGCGAACAGGCCAGGGGGCAAGGGATGCCATACAGCAACCGCACAAAGCAGGTAGGCACTGTACACAAAGACAACAGGTGAGGAATACAGCAGCAAGCACAAAAAGGAATATTAGTATCTTCCAGCCCCATTGGGAAATCAAGCCCCAAAACCAGTTGGTCAAGGACCATGTTCCTTCGTCTTGGTGTATTGTGGAACCTATCATTTGAATAGCTTTATACACTGAAGGGGCATTGTCTGGTATATAGATGCAGCAGCTCGATCCGATCAAAGTACACACTCCACCACGGTCTGCCAAGATAATGTCAAGAACCATTCTGTTTTGAAGAGTAACAAGGCGGTCAGCAGCGAGCTCTGCATTGATGTTACTCAGAGCTCCTGCTGTTTCATTTATTGTTGCTTCCCCGATTCGTGTGAGATGTCTGATATCCCTACTGTTCATCATAGGGCCCCAAAATGGAAGGACTCCTTTAAAGTAGTCCAATGCTTCTTGTGCTGAGGTATCTTCTGCAGATATTACCCCTCCCTGAGTCCTGTGGTGTTGAGGGCCAGCTGTGTAAGTTGGTGGTAGTAGCCAAGCAATGTAACACGTGCCGGTCCAGGTGGGTACCAAGGAGGTGTAGGCATTATTACCACAAACAAAATACGAGTTTCGTGATGATATCATGGTAGGCCAATTAGTTCCATTCAATATTACTGTAGCATTACAGTTACTGGCACCTACACTTCTATTACCACTTTTCTGAAAACAAAGTGGAGCCTTGACCTGTGTTACAAAAAATCTTCGGCCAATCCAGGGTGTGGTATTAAAGGATAAAAAATATATGTCAGTAGACCTATTTCGTCGGTCAGCATATTCTGACTTTTATTCCTTTGTTCCATAAACTCTCGTTCCAGTGGGCCAGCATAACCGGTATAGGTGGGTGACCAATAGTCCGGAATTAGTAGCATCCATTGAGGTAGCCCAAATGGCTGATAGTTCATACCAGGCGCTGCAGGAGCCATCAAAAGAAAAAAGGAATGCAATATATGGCAACCTTCTTCGCCCGGAACTCGGTAGCAAGCCACATATCCAACAATTTGTTCTGTTTACAGCCAGCTGATGTTGATGTAACATAGATATGAAGGTATTGTTTTCATATTCCTTACGTCGTCCTTCCTCATGGGGTGGTAAGGAAAAATGGCTGTGTTCTGGAGGCAGTGGCATAGTTGGTGAGACCTCTGAGTCAGAATCATGTATTACCCACCCAATGCAAGACAGAAGTACCAAAAATAGTATTGTTATGGTGAGACAAGCGATACGTGGGCCTAATAGCCTTTTTAAATTACTTATTTTCTTCTTTCTCCTCTTGTCTTCTCATATAACATCCATTTCTCTCTATTGGTTGTCCCACTAGCAGTTCAGTCCAACCTAGGTGCTGCCCGTGACTGGTGGTTTGCTTCACTGTGGGATGATTCCAGCCGTCCTATTGACACACTCTGGTCCGCCCGACACTCAAAATCAAGGCCCTGCAGCTATCGTCAGACTCAATACAGGGGACAAGCAATCAGTTCATTGTTCATTTTCTTATTTTCGTTGGCGGAAATCATATCTTGTGGACTGTGGTATGGTATGGTCAGGAAACAATCGTTCAGTGTGACCAAAATCTGAGGGAACCTCCTGCAGCGCACTGTCGTTCTGTTTTTTATCACTCCGCGTAGTGTTGCTGAAATGGTCCTCAGTCGTCGGGTGGTCACCACTTTTTATTTCATCAGAGGGTACAAGTAGGGGTACTTTCTTACAGTGGGATGCATGTATCCAATTCTTAGCTCCCTCGACTTTAACTGCTGTTCGAGTAGCAAGGAGGACTTGTCGCGGACCTTTCCATCGAGGTTCGAGACTCTTTTTCCGCTGGAAATTCTTTGTGAGGACCCAGTCTCCAGGTAGTATCTTGTGGCCTGGATCAGTGGATACAGATGGGAGTGCTTCAAGCCCCTGTTGGTGAATAGAACGCAAAGAATTAGTGAGTTCATTTAAATAGTCCATCAAAACAGGATGTTCTAGTTCTGAGTACTTGTGAGGTCGAGGGACCCCCCCAGACATTTGCTGGCCTACCCATCACTATCTCATGGGGTGACAACCCTGATCCAGAGTGAGGCGTCATCCTGACAGACATTAAAGCCAGGGGCAATGCGTCCGGCCACCGTATACCGCATTCTGCGCATATTTTTGACATCTTCAATTTAAGTGTGCCATTATATTTTTCAACTAGTCCTGCTGACTGGGAGTGGTTAGCTGCATGAAACGTCTGGCGGAGGCTCAACCCTTCACACACCCTTTTCATCACCTGCCCTACAAAAGGACTCCCATTATCTGATCAGACACACCTTGGGACCCCAAACCGTGGGAAAAACTCCTTCAGAAGTACCTTTGCAGTGGTAAGGGCAGTATTATCTTTAGTAGGGTAAGCTTCTACCCACTTACTAAACATACAGACCACAACTAGGACATATTTCAAGTTGTTACACCTTTCCATCTCAATATAATCCATTTGTAGTACTTCAAAGGGATACGTTGGTGGGGAAAAATGCCCAGCGGGGACTGAGGCACCCTTCCCTATGTTATGTTGTAAACAAATCATGCAGGATTTAACCAGTTGGTCAGCTACTCTTCTGATATTTTTATTAGACCAAACCGTATCAAGCAAATCACAAATACTTTACGCACTAACGTGTGCAGGACCATGGGCCATAGTCACTACTGGCAGAACGAATGCATCGGGTAACATCCATCTTTTCCTCTGTGACAGATCTGTCCAGCACAGCGTATTTTCATCTAACTTGGCCTTCCCTTCTTCCCATTCCTTTCTCTCCTGTTCAGTTGCTTCATCCTGTATCTTCCTGACACTCTCTACCATGTTCCCAAATATTTCATGGGGACGAACCTTCTCTTTACTATCTACCACATACATGTGTCCTGACTTTGCATACGCTGTATCTTTTGCTGTCTGATCGGCTAGGGCGTTGCCCCATCCAGTTTCATCTGTCACCTTTTTGTGTGCACTACACTTCATGATAGCCATTGTTTTGGGCAACGCCAGGGCAGAAAGTAAGTTAGTTATAAGGGTCCCATGTTGAATACGTGTCCCATGTGAAGTGAGGAATCCTTGTTCTGCCCACAAGCGACCAAAATTGTGTGCTACGCCAAATGCATACTGACTGTCCGTGTAAACATTCACATTAAGTCCTTTACTTAACTCACAGGCTCGTGTTAGAGCTATTAATTCTGCGGCCTGAGCGGAGTTATGTGGTATTCTAGCTGTTTCAACTACAGTGGTAGCTGTTGTAACTGCATAGACTGCAGAGGTAGTGCCATCGGGTAGCTTGATGCATGAGCCATCTACGTATAATATGCCATCAGGGTCTTTCAGTGGAGTGTCCTGTAAGTCCACTCTCCCTTTTGTTTCATCCTCCGTCCGGAGAATGCAGTCATGTATGTCATCATAAGAATCTTCAGTTTTTTCAGTAATTGGCAATTAAGTGGCAGCATTGAGCGTGTTGCACCTTTTTAATGTTATATGACTAGCTAAAAGTGTCAGTTCATAAGTAGTTAATCGTGCATTAGTAAGATGCTGTGTTTTTGTTTTGTTTAATTGTGCGTCAACAGTGTGTGGGACCAACAGGGTGAGGGGTGAATCCATGACTATCCCGGCCGACTGGCGCACTGCGACCGCTGCATCGGCTACTGCTCATTGACAGCTCGGGAGTGCAAGGGCCACTGGATCCAGTAGGGCCGAAAAATAAGCACAGGGGCGTTGTTTGCCGCCATGCTCTTGGGTTAACACTGATAGTGAACATCCATTTCTCTCGCTCACATATAACTGAAAATCTTTGCGATAATCAGGCGTACCCAGTACAGGTGCTGTGCAGAGTGTATTTTTAAATTCTTCAACCCAGACTGAAAATCATCATTTCATTCAATCTTTTCAGGACAATCTTTGTGGGTGAGATGCAAAAATGGTTTTATCAAAAGAGAATAATTAGAAATCCATTGACGACAGAAGGAGGTAATACCTATAAAGGCCCTAACGTCTCTCTGTGTCCTTGAAACCGGTATGTCTCGGATAGCTTGTATTCTCTCAGCCGTTAACGTACGTTCCTCCTTAGACAGGAGGTGTCCTAGGTATATAACCTCCTGTCTAAAATATTGCAATTTGGAGAGGGAAAACCTAATGGTGATGGTGTGCTAGATGTTTCAATAAGGCTACAGTATATGTTTTACAATTTTGTTCTGAAGTGGATGCTATTAAAAGGTCATCCACATATTGAACCAGCGTCGAGGAGCAAGGAAAAACAAGGGCATCTAGTTGACCCTTGAGGGCCTGGCTAAAAATGCTAGGCGATTCAGTAGAGCCTTGTGGAGCGCGACAGAACCGGAAACTGCGACCACCCAGTGAAAACCCAAAGATGTGTCTACTATCTGGATGAATGGAAAAGCTAAAGAATGCATTCTTAAGATCGATAACAGAGAACCAAGTAGCGGAGGCAGGTATCATTGTTAATAATGTCGTAATGTCAGGAACAACAGGGAACTGGGGTATTACAATCTTATTGACCGCCCGTAAATCAATAACAAATCAGAGTCCTGGAGACGCAGTGCCATCAGATAATTTTTTATGAACAGGAAGGACAGGACTGTTACAATCATTACCACACGTTTCTTCAATGACACCCAAATCAAGCGTATGACATACAGTGGTATGTCCAGACATCCAACATTGTCCTTATATGTGGTCCATAAAATGTCTGGCAAATCTCGGAGTTCGGGTGGAAGTGGTTTTGACAAAAATTGTGACAGGGAAATATTTGGACCTAGAGTGACATGAACTCCATCCGGAGAGCAATAAATGGTGGCGTACAATTTCTTTAATAAGTCCAAACCCAATAAATTCTCACTGCAGGCCGAAGTAAGAATGAGAGGGGAGCTAATGGTGTAAGGACCTATAGCAACATGCAGCGGCTAGGAGACGGGGCTAGCAACCGGAACACCAGAAAAACCCATAGAGACGTTAATATTGCCAGACAGAGGGACCCTTTGGACCTCTTCCTGTTTAACAGAACTTTTGGTGGCCCCAGTATCTACCAAAAAATCATGTGGAGTACCGTCTAATTGTACCTCAATGTGAGGGCCATTCTGCCTAACAGGAATAGAAACTGCTCCCACCCCCCTCTGTCGAAGGCTGTCCTAGTCAAAGGAGGATCCCTGACCTTCATACGCATCATAGTTGTCATTAAAATATTGACGCTGGGATGAAGCATCAAAATAATTCGGGCGGGGGGTACTGTGGGACCGTGAAGGGGCCTGCTGGCAGGGTCTGTCTGCAGGACCAGACCTACCGCGTGGTCTGTAGTCCTTTTGCGGTGGAAGCATGGGGCGGCCTGTGGAGTTTTCCTTATTGGGGCAGTCATTCTTCCAGTGGCCCTCCTGCTTGCAATAGGTGCACTGATTGTAGGAGAGGGAAGAACGGGGAGGGCGTTGGGACTGCCTTCTGTCATTGGGAGGTCCTTGTGACCTTGATCTGGACTGCTGTTGACGGGGCTGAGGGTAGGCCTGCTGAAATAGCACCTTTGTTTTCAACTCCTTCGTTTTTTTCTCGTTCTTTTCTTGTTCTTCTATCTCACTGTTCTCATAATATTGGGCCATTGTCAGTATTCCAGTGGCAGTAGAGACTGGCCACGTACTTTCACACAATTTCAATGTTCCCTTTATGTCTGGTAATAAATTGTCCACGAATTTGTCAACAAAGAGGGGGTCATTACAACATTGGCGGTATAAGGCGCTTACCGCCGAGCAGAAGACCGCCAATACACCGCTGCGGCCGCGGTAGACCGCCACAGCTATTATGACACACATCACGGAATCCGCAGAAATTCAGACACCCACACAATACCGCCACACCAAAGGTCAGCGAGAAACTGGCCGAAACAAATCCTCCACCTCCACGCCAACAGAAACACGCCCATGCCATTACGACCCACGAATCCACGCGGCGGTCTTTCAACCGCGGTATTCCATTGGCGGTACACACCGCCGCGCTCAAAATACACACACACATCTCCAAAACACCTCCACATTGGACAATTTGAAATACACACACCTGACACACATACATACACCACTCCCACACACCCAATACAATATAAAACACACACCCACATCACCCACAAACCCCTACTACCAAAAATTCAGAGAGAAGGCCAGAGAGACAGCACAGAACAGACAACCCCATCACACAGAGGCACACAACACCATCATCCACGCAACATCCAAGCACAAAACACCACATACCACACCACATACCACTACACTCACCATACTCATCAACACATACACCACCCCACACATCACCTACACCACCCCATGTCACGCCAAAGACACCCCCGCTTCTCCGAGGAGGAGCTCAGGGTCATGGTGGAGGAAATCATCCGGGTAGAGCCACAGCTATTTGGCTCACAGGTACAGCACACATCCATAGCCAGGAAGATGGAGCTATGGCAAAGAATAGTGGACAGGGTCAACGCTGTGGGACAGCACCCAAGAAATAGGGAGGACTTCAGGAAGAGGTGGAACGACCTACGGGGGAAGGTGCGTTCCACGGTATCCAGGCACCACATCGCGGTACAGCGGACTGGCGGCAGACCTCCACCTCCTCCCCCACAAGTAACAACATGGGAGGAGCAAGTCTTGTCCATCTTGCATCCTGAGGGCCTCGGAGGAGTCGTTGGAGGAACGGACACTGGTAAGTCTAATCTTAACCATCATACCCCCCACCCTACCTGCATGATATCACACACCCCCACCATCACACCCTCCCCTATCACCCGAAATCCTCACCTATCTACCCATGACACCAACCACCCATCCCAACCCCAAGACCTGCATGACATAACTTAGCATGGACACCCATAACCAAAGCATGCCCACTGCACAGACCCACAACACCCCCCAACCATCAGCACACAAGCCCCCACACAGGAATGCCTGCACTGAGGTTCACGAACACCCAACCATTGCACTCCATGAAACACACACATGCAATAATCATGTACTTATACCTCCGCAGGAACCCAAAGGAACGTCACCACACCAGAGGGTCCAGACAACACCACTCCACCCCCAGAAGAGGCCCACAGTGACGACAGCAGCTCTGCCCCACTGGATCTTGATGACCAGGCCGGACCATCGTGGGCCTCAGGACAGTCGGTTCCCCTTGCCCAGCCACAGCCCAACACCGAGCTTACACCCTCTGGTAACACCTTCACAGCAACCCACCCAGCTGGCCCAAACCTCCCTACCCAGGACAGGTCAATCAGCGGTGTGTCCACCACTACAGGGCACCCAGGCTAACCCACCACCCCAGCAACAACAGGGATCTGGGGGCAGTGGTAGTGGGCACACGGTCCAGGGGACGGAGGCACAGGAACACAGAGGAACTGGGAGGGCTGCTGTGTGACAGAGGGAGGACAGGCCAAGGGAACCAACTCTCAACGAGGCCCTCTCCTCCATCATGGGAGCATACCACCACTCCCAGGAGACGATGGCCACGGTCCTGGACAAGTTGCAGGAGACCCTGCGTCTTCAGGAGGAATAATATTTGGGGTTCAGGGAGGAGCTCAGGACCATCGGCTCCGCCCTGGGCACCATCGTAGGGGTGCTGAAGGACATTCAAAAGACCTTGAGGGACACCGTGGCACTCCAAGGGGCCCCTGACACTAGCCAGGACGATGAAATGCCCACCACCTCCGCTGGCGCTAGTGGACAGGACGCCCCGCCACAGGACCAACACACCAGCACCCCATCCCCTGCAGACGGACAACCACTACGCAAGTGGGCCCTGAGATCCAGGAACAGGACAGAGCAAGATGGCAAGACCCCCGCCAGGAAATAAGACCACCCTGATTGTCCCCCCACTGTCCCACTTTGTTACCCTGTCCAAATCGGAACTGACCTAGCTCCACTTCCAATGCCCAGATGTGCAATGTACCTGTGAGACTAATAGACTGGACTCTGCCATGGACATTCCTCCACCATCACCCATCACCAGTTTACAACCCCCCTTCATTTTTTGAGCACTTAAATAAACACCCTTGAAACACTAAAAACAAATGGAGTCAGTCTATGATTTGTAAATCTGTATTATAAATTACAGTTTCATAATGAGTTACTGTAGGAAGTTGGCTCTGTATGTGTTATTTCAAAGTAAGGAATAGCATGCACAGAGTCCAAGGGTTCCCCTTAGAGGTAAGATAGTGACAAAAAGAGATAATACTAATGCTCTATTTTGTGGTAGTGTGGTCGAGCAGTAGGCTTATCAAAGGAGTAGTGTTAAGCATTTGTTGTACATGCACACAGGCAATAATTGAGGTAAGTTATTGTTAGTTTTTGCAGGTAAGTAAACCACCTAAGGGGTTCAGATTTGGGTCCAAGGTAGCCCACCGTTGGGTGTTCAGAGCAACCCCAAAGTTACCACACCAGCAGCTCAGGGCCGGTCAGGTGCAGAGGTCAAAGTGGTGCCCAAAACACATAGGCTTCAATGGAGGTAAGGGGGTGCCCCGGTTCCAGTCTGCCAGCAGGTAAGTACCCGCGTCTTCGGAGGGCAGACCAGGGGGGTTTTGTAGGGCACCGGGGGGGACACAAGTCAGCACAAAAAGTACACCCACAGCAGCGCGGGGGCGGCCGGGTGCAGTGTGCAAACACGCGTCGGGTTTCCAATGGTTTTCAATGAGAGACCAAAGAGTCTCTTCAGCTGTGCAGGCAGGCAAGGGGGGGGCTCCTCGGGGTAGCCACCCTCTGGGCAAGGGAGAGGGCCTCCTGGGGGTCACTCCTGCACTGGAGTTCCGATCCTTCAGGTCCTGGGGGCTGCGGGTGCAGGGTCTCCTCCAGGCGTCGGGATTTTAGAGTCAGGCAGTCGCGGTCAGGGGGAGCCTCAGGATTCCCTCTGCAGGCGTCGCTGTGGGGGATCAGGGGGGACAACTTTGGTTACTCAAAGTCTTGGAGTCACCGGAGGGTCCTCTCTGTAGCGTTGTTTCTCCACCAGTCGAGTCGGGGTCGCCGGGTGCAGTGTTGCAAGTCTCACGCTTCTTGCGGGGAGTTGCAGGGGTCTTTAAATCTGCTCCTTTGAAACAAAGTTGCAGTCTTTGTTGAACAGGGCCACTGTTCTCTGGAGTTTCTAGTCTTTCTTGAAGCAGGGCAGTCCTCTGAGGATTCAGAGGTCGCTGGTCCTGGGGAAAGCGTCGCTGGAGCAGGTTTCTTTAGAAGGCAGGAGACAGGCCGGTAGGACTGGGGCCAAAGCAGTTGGTGTCTTCTTTTCTTCTTCTGCAGGGGTCTTTCAGCTCAGCAGTCCTCTTCTTCTGGTAAGTTGCAGGAATCTAAATTCTTAGGTTCAGGGGAGCCCTTAAATACTAAATTTAAGGGCTTGTTTAAGTCTGGGGGGTTAGTAGCCAATGGCTACTAGCCCTGAGGGTGGGTACACCCTCTGTGTGCCTCCTCCCAAGGGGAGGGGGTCACATTCCTATCCCTATTGGGGGGATCCTCCATCTGCAAGATGGAGGATTCCTAAAAGTCAGAGTCACTTCAGCTCAGGTTGCCTTAGGGGCTGTCCTGACTGGTCAGTGACTCCTCCTTGTTTTTCTCATTATCTCTCCTGGACTTGCCGCCAAAAGTGGGGGCTGTGTCCAGGGGGGCGGGCATCTCCACTAGCTGGAGTGCCCTGGGGCATTGTAACACGAAGCTTGAGCCTTTGAAGCTCACTGCTAGGTGTTACAGTTCCTGCAGGGGGGAGGTGTGAAGCACCTCCACCCAGAGCAGGCTTTGTTTCTGTCCTCAGAGAGCACAAAGGCTCTCACCGCATGGGGTCAGAAACTCGTCTCTCAGCAGCAGGCTGGCACAGACCAGTCAGTCCTGCACTGAACAATTGGGTAAAATACAGGGGGCATCTCTAAGATGCACTCTGTGTACATTTTTTAACAAATCCAACACTGGCATCAGTGTGGGTTTATTATTCTGAGAAGTTTGATACCAAACTTCCCAGTTTTCAGTGTAGCCATTGTGGAACTGTGGAGTTCGTTTTTGACAGACTCCCAGACCATATACTCTTATGGCTACCCTGCACTTACAATGTCTAAGGTTTTGCTTAGACACTGTAGGGGAATAGTGCTCATGCACCTATGCCCTCACCTGTGGTATAGTGCACCCTGCCTTAGGGCTGTAAGGCCTGCTAGAGGGGTGACTTACCTATGCCACAGGCAGTGTGGGGTTGGCATGGCACCCTGGGGGGAGTGCCATGTCGACTTAGTCATTTTCTCCCCACCAGCATACACAAGCTGGCAAGCAGTGTGTCTGTGCTGAGTGAGGGGTCCCTAGGGTGGCATAAGACATGCTGCAGCCCTTAGAGACCTTCCCTGGCATCAGGGCCCTTGGTACCAGGGGTACCAGTTACAAGGGACTTACCTGGGTGCCAGGGTTGTGCCAATTGTGGAGACAATGGTACATTTTAGGTGAAAGAACACTGGTGCTGGGGCCTGGTTAGCAGGGTCCCAGCACACTTCTCAGTCAAGTCTGCATCAGTATCAGGCAAAAAGTGGGGGGTAACTGCAACAGGGAGCCATTTCTTTACACAAGCCCCCCCGAGCCCACAGACCAGGAGACTCAGCCAAAGCTGGGAGAGTCTTCCTAGTCTGTCAGGTGAGGAAGAGTAGAGGAAATAGGCTGGTTTGTTGCAGGGCCTACTCTGCCTTACATCCTCCTGTTCAGGTCATTCCCTATGGGGAACTGACCCACTTCCACAGTTATAGGACCTAGTCTGAATTGCCTCTTGTCTGTGCTTTTAATGTCTCCACCCATTCTCTCTATTTTGGGGTTAGAGGTATCCATCTCTGATAATCTTATTTTAGCCAGGGTCACCCCTAGCTTACCCAAAGAGGTTACCCAGTGCTGGAGTAACCCTACCATGGACAACAGGGTCAGGGGGCCTAACTTGCTATTTGGCATGGGGTCAGACCACCATGCCAAGGATAGTGCAGCCATAAAGGCTAACACCCAGCAGAGGCCACTGACAGCTGTCAGTGCCCAGAACCACACCTTTAGCTCTTCACCTACAAGGGAAGGGGCTAAGTTACAGGTTTCTTTGGGTTCAGGGTGCCTGTCTGCTGTATTAGAGTGGGGGGTTACCACATCTTGTAGTAAACACCCTTCTTCCACTCTTTCTTCTGTTAGCTGAGGAGCCACCCACTCAGGCTTAACAGTTGCCTGACTAGCCAGGACTTCTTGTGGGTCAGGTTGGACGTTACCAGTGCCACTTGTGGAGTTCTCCCCTACTGGAGCAGAATCTCCTTGGCTTGCTGGAACCTTGGCTAAAGGTTGTCCACCCTTCCTACACTGTTTTCTTTTCTTTTTCTTCTGGGGCTTGCTTGCAGTTACTGCAGGGGCAGGATCTCCAGAATCCTTGGGAGAGGACTGGCACTGGACCAGTTCCTCTCTTGGGCTCTGACTAACCTCTGGGTAGTCATTTCCAAGGAGACAATCAAGGGGGAGGTCTGTACTGACTACCACCCTTCTCCAGCTGAAAGTCCCACCCACTTCTATGGGCACAAAAGCCATAGGCCTATCAGTGACCCTGTCTGGGCTAACTCTTACTCTGGCCATCTCACCTGGGATGTACTGGTTTGAGAACACCAGCCTGTCATGCACAATAGTGTGACTGGCACAAGTGTCTCTCAGGGCAGTGGCTGGGATTCCATTCACCAGTAGGTGGTGGAAGTGTCTACTTCCCTCTGGAATCTCCAACTCACCAGTTGGGCCCTTTTTCCAGTTGAAGGCTATGAAGACCTCCTCATCTGAGGAGTCATCCCCAATGGCTACACTGGTTACCCCTGGGATTTTGCTAGGGGGTTTGTTTTTGGGACAAGAAGTGTCCTTGGTGTGGTGCCCTATCTGTCTACAGTTATGGCACCATGCCTTAGTGGCATCCCAGTTCTTACCCTGGTACCCACCTTTATTTTGGGTTGTATCTTGGGGCCCACCCACCTGTTCTGGTCTTTGGGGGCCTACAGAGGACTCTTTTTCTTTGTTTCTAGTGTCACCCACTTTCTCCTGGGGAGGCTTTTTAATCCCTTTCTTTTGGTCACCCCCAGTGGAAGTTTTGGTTACCCTAGTCTTGACCCAGTGGTCTGCCTTCTTTCCCAATTCTTGGGGAGAAATTGGACCTAGGTCTACCAGATACTGATGCAACTTTTCATTGAAGCAGTTACTTAAAATGTGTTCTTTCATAAACAAATTATAAAGCCCAATTTAGTCATGCACTTCATTTCCAGTTACCCAACCATCCAGTGTTTTCACTGAGTAGTTTACAAAATCAACCCAGGTCTGGCTCGAGGATTTTTGAGCCCCCCTGAATCTAATCCTATACTCCTCAGTGGAGAATCCAAAGCCCTCAATTATGGTTCCCTTCATGAGGTCATAAGATTCTGCATCTTTTCCAGAGAGTGTGAGGAGTCTATCCCTACACTTTCCTGTGAACATTTCCCAAAGGAGAGCACCCCAGTGAGATTTGTTCACTTTTCTGGTTACACAAGCCCTCTCAAAAGCTGTGAACCATTTGGTGATGTCATCACCATCTTCATATTTTGTTACAATCCCTTTGGGGATTTTCAACATGTCAGGAGAATCTCTGACCCTAGTTATGTTGCTGCCACCATTGATGGGTCCTAGGCCCATCTCTTGTCTTTCCCTTTCTATGGCTAGGATCTGTCTTTCCAAAGCCAATCTTTTGGTCATCCTGGCTAACTGGATGTCCTCTTCACTGGAGTTATCCTCAGTGATTTCAGAGATGTTGGTCCCTCATGTGAGGGAAACAGCATCTCTGACTAGTATATTTGGAGACAGGGCTGGAGTAGCCCTGCTCTCCCTAAGTAGGACTGGAAGGGGGGAATTCTCTTCCAAGTCACTATCTTCATCCTCTCTGTTGCCATCCTCAGAGGGGTTGGCTCTTTCAAACTCTGCCAAAAGCTCCTGGAGCTGTAGTTTGGAAGGTCTGGGGCCCATTGCTATTTTCTTTATTTTGCAGAGTGACCTTAGCTCCCTCATCTTAAGATGGAGGTAAGCTGTGAGGTCGAGTTCCTCCACATTCATCTCTGCACTAGACATTATGCTTCTAAAAGTTGGAATACTTTTTAAGAATCTAAAACTAGTTCTAGGTTCTAATTCAAACTTTCACAAAACTTTTAAACTCTAAAAGAAATGCTAACAGGGACTAACACAAGGCCCTAGCATGACTTTTAAGAATTTAGAAAAATAGTTCAAATTGCAAAAATCTATTTCTAATGAAAATTTTTGGAATTTGTCGTGTGATCAGGTATTGGCTGAGTAGTCCAGCAAATGCAAAGTCTTGTACCCCACCGCTGATCCACCAATGTAGGAAGTTGGCTCTGTATGTGCTATTTCAAAGTAAGGAATAGCATGCACAGAGTCCAAGGGTTCCCCTTAGAGGTAAGATAGTGGCAAAAAGAGATAATACTAATGCTCTATTTTGTGGTAGTGTGGTCGAGCAGTAGGCTTATCAAAGGAGTAGTGTTAAGCATTTGTTGTACATGCACACAGGCAATAATTGAGGAACACACACTCAGAGACAATTCCAAGCCAATAGGTTTTTGTATAGAAAAATATATTTTCTTAGTTTATTTTAAGAACCACAGGTTCAAATTCTACATGTAATATCTCATTTGAAAGGTATTGCAGGTACGTACTTTAGGAACTTTGAATAATCACAATATCATATATACTTTTCACATAAAACACATATAGCTATTTTAAAAGTGGACACACTGCAATTTTCACAGTTCCTGGGGGAGGTAAGTTATTGTTAGTTTTTGCAGGTAAGTAAACCACCTACGGGGTTCAGATTTGGGTCCAAGGTAGCCCACCGTTGGGGGTTCAGAGCAACCCCAAAGTTACCACACCAGCAGCTCAGGGCCGGTCAGGTGCAGAGGTCAAAGTGGTGCCCAAAACACATAGGCTTCAATGGAGGTAAGGGGGTGCCCCGGTTCCAGTCTGCCAGCAGGTAAGTACCTGCGTCTTCGGAGGGCAGACCAGGGGGGTTTTGTAGGGCACCAGGGGGGACACAAGTCAGCACAAAAAGTACACCCACAGCAGCGCGGGGGCGGCCGGTTGCAGTGTGCAAACATGCGTCGGGTTTCCAATGGTTTTCAATGAGAGACCAAGGAGTCTCTTCAGCGGTGCAGGCAGGCAAGGGGGGGGGCTCCTCGGGGTAGCCACCCTCTGGGCAAGGGAGAGGGCCTCCTGGGGGTCACTCCTGCACTGGAGTTCCGATCCTTCAGGTCCTGGGGGCTGCGGGTGCAGGGTCTCCTCCAGGCGTCGGGATTTTAGAGTCAGGCAGTCGCGGTCAGGGGGAGCCTCGGGATTCCCTCTGCAGGCGTCGCTGTGGGGGCTCAGGGGGGACAACTTTGGTTACTCACAGTCTTGGAGTCGCCGGAGGGTCCTCCCTGTAGCGTTGTTTCTCCACCAGTCGAGTCGGGGTCGCCGGGTGCAGTGTTGCAAGTCTCACGCTTCTTGCGGGGAGTTGCAGGGGTCTTTAAATCTGCTCCTTTGAAACAAAGTTGCAGTCTTTGTTGAACAGGGCCGCTGTTCTCGGGAGTTTCTAGTCTTTCTTGAAGCAGGGCAGTCCTCTGAAGATTCAGAGGTCGCTGGTCCTGGGGAAAGCGTCGCTGGAGCAGGTTTCTTTAGAAGGCAGGAGACAGGCCGGTAGGACTGGGGCCAAAGCAGTTGGTGTCTTCTTTTCTTCTTCTGCAGGGGTCTTTCAGCTCAGCAGTGCTCTTCTTCTGGTAAGTTGCAGGAATCTAAATTCTTAGGTTCAGGGGAGCCCTTAAATACTAAATTTAAGGGCTTGTTTAGGTCTGGGGGGTTAGTAGCCAATGGCTACTAGCCCTGAGGGTGGGTACACCCTCTTTGTGCATCCTCCCAAGGGGAGGGGGTCACATTCCTATCCCTATTGGGGGGATCCTCCATCTGCAAGATGGAGGATTCCTAAAAGTCAGAGTCACTTCAGCTCAGGTTGCCTTAGGGGCTGTCCTGACTGGTCAGTGACTCCTCCTTGTTTTTCTAATTATCTCTCCTGGACTTGCCGCCAAAAGTGGGGGCTGTGTCCAGGAGGGCGGGCATCTCCACTAGCTGGAGTGCCCTGGGGCATTGTAACACGAAGCTTGAGCCTTTGAAGCTCACTGCTAGGTGTTACAGTTCCTGCAGGGGGGAGGTGTGAAGCACCTCCACCCAGAGCAGGCTTTGTTTCTGTCCTCAGAGAGCACAAAGGCTCTCACCGCATGGGGTCAGAAACTCGTCTCTCAGCAGCAGGCTGGCACAGACCAGTCAGTCCTGCACTGAACAATTGGGTAAAATACAGGGGGCATCTCTAAGATGCACTCTGTGTACATTTTTTAACAAATCCAACACTGGCATCAGTGTGGGTTTATTATTCTGAGAAGTTTGATACCAAACTTCCCAGTTTTCAGTGTAGCCATTGTGGAACTGTGGAGTTCGTTTTTGTCAGACTCCCAGACCATATACTCTTATGGCTACCCTGCACTTACAATGTCTAAGGTTTTGCTTAGACACTGTAGGGGCATAGTGCTCATGCACCTATGCCCTCACCTGTGGTATAGTGCATCCTGCCTTAGGGCTGTAAGGCCTGCTAGAGGGGTGACTTACCTATGCCACAGGCAGTGTGAGGTTGGCATGGCACCCTGAGGGGAGTGCCATGTCGACTTAGTAATTTTCTCCCCACCAGCATACACAAGCTGGCAAGCAGTGTGTCTGTGCTGAGTGAGGGGTCCCTAGGGTGGCATAAGACATGCTGCAGCCCTTAGAGACCTTCCCTGGCATCAGGGCCCTTGGTACCAGGGGTACCAGTTACAAGGGACTTACCTGGGTGCCAGGGTTGTGCCAATTGTGGAGACAATGGTACATTTTAGGTGAAAGAACACTGGTGCTGGGGCCTGGTTAGCAGGGTCCCAGCACACTTCTCAGTCAAGTCAGCATCAGTATCAGGCAAAAAGTGGGGGGTAACTGCAACAGGGAGCCATTTCTTTACAGTTACCCATTGGAAGGCTAACATACCTATGTCACACATCACAAGCCCTTCAAGGATGCAAACAGTTGACACGTAGGTTACCACACTTGTGAAACTGAAATGGAAGGGTACAACTCAATTAACAAATAGTGAGTGAAATGTAGGTACAGGATAGAGGTAGATGTGTGAAAGTTAATGTAATGGTAAAAATGAAAATGTTCTCACCTATGTGTCACTGGAAATATTGCTGTATGACTGACTCCCTGTTGTCGTTTTCGTCTTCCTCAGCTTCATCCTCATCACTGTCCACAGACTCCACAGCTGCCACAACACCGTCATTTGCATCATCCTCCTGCAGAAAGGCACCTGGCGTCGCAATGACAAGTTATGGAGCATGGAGCAGGCGATGTTGATGTCGCACACCTTCTTCGGTGAGTAGAATAGGGACCCACCTGTCATATGGAGGCACCGGAACCTGGCCTTCAGGAGGCTGAAGGTGCGTTCGATAACCCTCCTAGTCCGCCCATGGGCCTCATTGTAGCGTTCCTCTGCCCTGGTCCTGGGATTCCTCACTGGGGTCAATAGCCAGGAAAGGTTGGGGTAACCAGAGTCCCCCAATAGCCATACACGGTGCCTCTGGAGTTCACCCATCATATCAGGGATGCTGCTATTCCGCAGGATGTAGGTGTCATGCACTGAGCCAGGGAACATAGCATTTACTTGCGAGATGTACTGGTCTGCCAAACACACCATCTGGACATTCATTGAATGATAACTCTTCCTGTTCCTGTAGACCTGTTCAGTCCTGCGGGGGGGACCAGAGCTACATGGGTCCCATCAATGGCACCTATGACGTTGGGGATATGTCCAAGGGCATAGAAGTCACCTTTCACTGTAGGCAAATCCTCCACCTGAGGGAATATGATGTATCTCCTTACGTGTTTCAGCAGGGCAGACAACACTCTGGACAACACGTTGGAAAACATAGGCTGGGACATCCCTGATGTCATGGCCACTGTTGTTTGAAATGACCCACTTGCAAGGAAATGGAGCACTGACAGCACCTGCACGTCAGGGGGGATTCCAGTCGGATGGCGGATTGGTGACATCAGGTCTGGCTCCAACTGGGTACATAGTTCCTGGATTGTAGCACGGTCAAACCGGTAGGTCACGATTAAATGTCTCTCTTCCATTGTCAACAGGTCCACCAGCGGTCGGTACACCGGAGGATTCCGCCATCTTCTCATATGTCCCAGCTGACGGTGCCTAAGAAGGACAACAGCGAAGAAACAGTCACTATTCCTCCAGGTATGTACCCACAGTTACACACAAGACTACAGCAGACACAAAACCCTTCCTGTATGTGTGTTGAGTGTAGGCCTCAGTATGTGTGACGCAGTTGAAAATGAATCCATGTGGGCCCCTGAAATGGCGGCTGCCTGACCTCTAAACTGGGACAATGGGATTGTGGGGTAACAGCGCTGGCGTTGCACACCGTCGCGGTAGGCGGTCGTAGACCGCGGCGCAATGCTGCATTGGTTAACATCGGACCCTATGGGTCCCAGGAGCCAATGAACAGGTGCGCCGGCGGTGATGATGTGCCTCACCGCGGACGTCACCGCCGCGGACGTCACCACCATTTTCTATCTGTTCAATCACTAGATACCTGACCTTCGACAGGAGAGGACCTACACTGCTAGTGCTGATGTGACCTTGGTCTGGAAGCGACGATGGCTGCTGCGTCTGGGGAAAGGGCCCCTGCCTTCACTGCACAAGAGTTGGAGAAACTTGTGGATGGGGTCCTCACCCAGTACATGCTACTCTACGGTCCTCCAGACCAACAGGTTAGTACACAGGGAGCACGTTGTAGGGGCTAGGCCTGGGTGTACAGGGCTGGGTGGAAGAGGGAAGGGGGCAGAAGTCATACTACAGTAAAGCATGGGAATAAATGGGCCACATGGTCAGAGTAGGGAGGGGGCCACTCACATTGATGGTGCAGTTGGTAATGACTGTTCCTCTTTCCTTGTGCATGTCATGTAGGTCAGCGCCCACCAGAAGAGGGACATTTGGCGTGCCATCGCCAAGGAGGTCCGGACCCTGGGGGCCCACCAGAGACAGGGCACCCACTGCCGTAAGAGATGGGAGGACATTCGCCGCTGCAGCAAGAAGACGGTGGAGGCTCAGCTGGGGATGGCCTCCCAACGTGGGAGGGGTGCCCAACCTACCATGACCCCCCTGATGTTACGGATCCTGGCGGTGGCCTACCCGGAGTTGGATGGGCGCTTAAGGACATCACAGCAGACACAAGGGGGTGAGTACACTCTCATTCTGCTGACTTTGCGTGCAGTGGAGGTGTCTGGGTGGGGGAGGTGGGCTCTGGGTGTCCCTAGGCCAGGGCGAGTTAGGTAGGCAAGGCCCCTCCGTAATGTAGGCCATGTGGCACTCTACCCCACCTCAGTAAATTATCAAGTTGAGGTATAGTTGTCCCTGTGGCATCCATGTGCGCAGATTTCCACTAATGCCATGTAGGCCATATCCCAGAAATTGCATGTGCAGAGGGCAGGAGCGCGGCGTTGTGCATGGGGCTGCTGCGTCTGTCTTGTCCGCCAACTGTAGCGGTATGCATGCACTAAAACTCTCTTTGTTCTGTCTCTCCCCCTTTTCCCGCTCTCCCTGTCCTTTTGTACATCAGCATCAACAGGCGGAGGTACAGTGGCACCGGAGCACGAGGGAGCTGCATCCCACATGGCCATGTAGGGCCACACCACAGACTCTGAATACACCAGTGGGACGGAGGGCGAGGGGAGCTTCACGCCGGCCACCGGATCACCAACCAGCGACACAGACTCGTCCGCCGATGTGAGCACCCCTGTGGTGGCGGCACCATCTGTGCGCCCCATTCTACAGGTACAGCCGCCACCCCCCCTACCAGTACCGCCCTCCCAGCAGCCCCTCAGCGTTCGCCCCCTGCCCGCTCACCCAGGAGGGTGGGCATCACCTTCGCCCCAGGCACCTCAGGCCCTGCCCCAGTCACCCCTGCTGCCCTCATTAAGGAGGCCATTGACCTCCTCAGGTCACTCACCATTGTGAATGCCATCCAGGGTGTAGAAAGGGCGTTGCAACATGGTAATGCATTCCTGGAGGGCATTCATTCTGGTCAGGCTGTCCTTCAGCGAACCCTGCAATCTCTGGCCTCAGCACTGATGGCAGCAATTGTCCCTGTGTCCAGCCTCCCCCCTCCAACTTCCTCCACCCAGACCCAATCCCCTGTACCCCAGCCCATCCCAAGCACACCTACAGACCAGCATGCACACAAGTCAACACACAAAAGTAGCTCAGGCAAACATAGGCACCACACATCCCACAGGCACTCACACAAGCATCACACCCATACAGACACAGCAACATCCACTGTCTCCACTGTGTCCCCCTCCTCCTCTTCTCCCTCCTCCCTCCCAGTCTCGTCTACACACACACCTGCATGCACCACATCTACAGGCACTAGGACTCGTACCAGGACACCCAGCACCACACGCCGCTCACCTGCACTCACCACTTCCACTGCCATTTACACGTCCCCTGTGTCCTCTCCCAGTGTGTCTGTGACGCCCCCTCCCAAAGTACCCAAACGCCGGCAATCACTCACCCAACATCCATCCACCTCACGACAGCCTCCAGTACCTGCACCTGCACCCAAAACAGCTAAGTGACACCTCCCACAACCACCTCCTCTTCCTCCACTCCCAGACCCCCTCCAGCTACCCATCTCAGTGTTCGTCAGAAACTGTCCCTCTGTCAAATTGACCTTTTTGCCCCACCCCCCCTCCAATTCATCAGTCCCATCGTAGCGCCTCAGCCAAAAAGCCACCAGTACCAGTGGTGCGTGTTCCAGGTTTTTGGAGTGCACCGTCCACCAGGGCAGGCAGTAGGACCCGGAGCCAAGGCACTGGCAGCCCACACCCTGTAAAGGCTCTGAAATTGGAGAGTGGACAACGGGACCGTGTCAAGACTCCTGGTGGGACAACAAGTGAAATGGGATTGAAGGCGATTGGTGAGTCAGCTGTAACTCCAAAAAAGGTGGGGAAGGTCCCGAGGAAGTCTGCCCAGCCTGTTGTGAGTATCACGGCGGAGAAGTGCGCCATCATTTCCGGCGGTCCAGACACAATCGCCAGCACCGTCGTCACTGGTCCAGAGCCCAAAGCCAGAGTCAGTGCCCAGGAGGGCCCAAGTATTGTAATGGGTCCAGAGCCCACCGCCAGAGTCAGTGCCCAGGAGGGCCCAAGTATCGTAACGGGTCCAGAGCCCACCGACAGAGTCAGTGCCCAGGAGGGCCCAAGTATCATAATGGGTCCAGAGCCCACCGCCAGAGTCAGTGCCCAGGAGGGCCCAAGTATCGTCACTGGTCCTGAGACCACCGCACAAGACACAGCCCAGGAGGGCCCAAGTATCGTCACTGGTCCTGAGACCACCGCACAAGACACAGCCCAGGAGGGCCCAAGTATCGTCACTGGTCCTGAGACCACCGCACAAGACACAGCCCAGGAGGGCCCAAGTATCGTCACTGGTCCTGAGACCACCGCACAAGACACAGCCCAGGAAGGCCCAAGTATCGTCACTGGTCCTGAGACCACCGCACAAGACACAGCCCAGGAGGGCCCAAGTATCGTCACTGGTCCTGAGACCACTGCACAAGACACAGCCCAGGCGGGGCCAGGATGCCACAGCCCCGCTGGGCAATGATGGAACGTCATGCCACACACCAATGTCCAGAATGGAGATCGTCATGCCACACACCAATTTCCAGTATGGAGATCGTCATGCCACGCACCAATGTCCAGTATGGAGCTCGTCATGCCACACACCAATGTACAGTGTGGAAATCGTCATGCCACACACCAATGTCCGTATCAGAACCGCCATGTCACAGCACCGCTGAACAGTCCAGAGACCGCCATGGCAAAGCACCGCTGAACAGTCCAGAACCGCCATGACAAAGCACCGCTGAACAGTCCAGAACCGCCATGGAAAAGCACCTCTGAACAGTCCAGAGACCGCCATGGCAAAGCACCGCTGAACAGTCCAGAACCGCCATGTCAAAGCACCGCTGAACAGGGCAAAGACCGCCATGTCAAAGCACCGCTGAACAGTCCAGAGACCGCCATGGCAAAGCACCGCTGAACAGTCCAGAACCACCATGGCAAAGCACCGCTGAACAGTCCAGAGACCACCATGGCAAAGCACGCTGAACAGTCCAGAACCGCCATGGCGAAGCACCGCTGAACAGGGCAAAGACCGCCATGTCAAAGCACCGCTGAACAGTCCAGAGACCGCCATGGCAAAGCACCGCTGAATAGTCCAGAACCGCCATGGCAAAGCACCACTGAACAGTCCAGAACCGCCATGGCAAAGCACCGCTGAACAGTCCAGAGACCACCATGGCAAAGCACCGCTGAACAGTCCAGAACCGCCATGGCAAAGCACCGCTGAACAGTCCAGAGACCACCATGGCAAAGCACCGCTGAACAGTCCAGAACCGCCATGGCAAAGCACCGCTGAACAGTCCAGAACCGCCATGGCAAAGCACAGCTGAACAGTCCAGAGACCGCCATGGCAAAGCACCGCTGAACAGTCCAGAACCGCCATGGCAAAGCACCGCTGAACAGGGCAAAGACCGCCATGTCAAAGCACCGCTGAACAGTCCAGAGACCGCCATGGCAAAGCACAGCTGAACAGTCCAGAGACCGCCATGGCAAAGCACCGCTGAACAGGGCAATGCACCGGGTAGGAATGAATGGCCCACCACATCTGGCATCCTTATCCCATGTGCAGCTGGGACAGTGACAGGACACTACCTTTCTCGGGGAGACTCATCCAGTCTGGGCACCAGTCACCCCCCAGTACCAGTATGGACCTGCATCGACTTGAGAGACTGTGGCTTTGCACTCCTCAGGATTGAACAGTGGGCAAGCCACCCACTGTAGAGACTTGAGAGACTGTGGCTTTGCACTCCCCAGGATTGAACAGTGGGCAAGCCACCCACTGTAGAGACTGTGGCTTTGCACTCCCCAGGATTGAACAGTGGGCAAGCCACCCACTGTAGAGACTTGAGAGACTGTGGCTTTGCACTCCCCAGGATACAACAATGGTCATGGAGCCCCATCGTGGATCTGGCTTTGCATTCATCTGGCTGAGGTGCCCCCCTTCCCTTCCCCCTGAGGTGCCTGTAGTGTTTCTATCTGATGCCCCGGCAGTGTTCTCTCGGATTTTGGTCAGGTATCTATTGTGGGCCTCGCCCATGCATTTTTGGACTGTTTGTGCACGGACATTTTTGTGTACATATCTGCAAAACTTCTCGGATTATTTATGTAAATATGAGTGATTTTGGAATACATATATTTGAATATTTTTGTATGACATGTATATTGGCACATTATAATGTTTGCCTGAAATTTGCATTGTCTTTGCATTCTTCCGGGGGGATTGTGGGTTGTTACTGTTCTTTTTGTGACTGCATTGGTGTGTATGTTGTACTATGCGAGGGTGGGGGTGGAGGTGTTTGGTGGGTGTCCCCCTAAGTTTTGCCTCCCCCCTCCCCTGTGTCATAGGTGCAGTACTCACCGGTATCTTCTGCGCCTACGTCGCTGTTGGTCGTGAAGGAGCAGAAAGACAAGGGCAGGTAGTATTTGGAGTTCCGGCTCCATGGAGTCGTCGTTCCTCGTGGGATGTGTAGAAGGTGAGTGTTTTCCCATAGCAAAAGCTGTTTCCGCCGTGTTTTTATCCACGGTGAATCCGCCCCGGAAAAGGTGGCAGATTGGCCTGTTGTGATACTGTGGGCGGTACATTGTCTCCCGCCTGTCTGTTGGCGGTGACCGCCGCGCTGCTTGTCTGTACCACCGTGGCGGGCGGTGTGCTAAAGTGGCTGTCTTTGTTGGCGGTTTCCGCCAGGGTCATAATTCCCTTTTTTTGTCCGTCTGACTGTTTGCTGTATTACCGCATCTTTAACACTGTCCGCCAGGGTTGGAATGACCACCAGAGTCTTATCCCCCCTTCAGTAGTCATGTCTTGGCCGCTGTAATCAGAAAAGACACCCTCAAACTTTGTATAAAAGTCTGAAACACCCTCGTCCTTTTTCTGTTTACAGTGGCCAATTTATTCCAATTTATCCTGTGTGTTGCAAGTATGGTCTTCATTAAATACAAAATATGCAGTGAGAGAGCGAATATAAGTGGGTCTGGTTTCACTCCCCCAACCCTGTCTCTTTCTGCTGCTTGCAATTGGCCCCACGTGCCCCCTAGTTCAGCATGGTCGTGCCTCTGTATTTTTGACCATACTTCCTGCGGGACTACTGCTGCCATTAACATGTCAACATGATTCAAGAATTTGTTGCAATTCTTTATAATATCCTGCAGGGTTCTTACGGGGGTCAGGTAAGGCGGCTTTTAGGGTATATGTTTCAGATCTTTTCCATGGGGTGTGTACCCACATTTGTTGAAAATGCCCTGCGGTAATAACTTGGCCAGCGTCACCCGTTGTCGCCAAACCGGCGGAACCTCTCTCATGGGAAACATGGATGCCCTTATAGAAGGGCTACATGTCCACAGACGGTCCCTATGTACAAGAAGAGTAACAACATAATCATGTAGACCAGAACCACAAGGCAGCCCAGTAGAGGCGCGTTTTCGGAGGTCCACCAGTTCCGGGGGAGCTGAGGAACCATCATCCTCATATTCTTGTATTATAATGTTGCACATAAGGGTGGCTGCATGTAACTGAACTAAACTATCCCATTGTTTCATAGTGTGGACAATGTCCCTGACCCCATAGTCATTCCAATTAGTCATCCACCTCCATGTCATTTCTTCAATGACATCTTCCTCTTGTGAATTAGAGAACAAGTGTCCGCGCAGGGTACGCTTTCGCAGGGTCATGGGGCGGGGGTTATGTGTGGTGTCTAAACAGGAGTCAGGGGTGGGCCAAACGGGGGCCAGTCGAGGGCTGGGTACAGTCGGGCGGGATGTATCCTCTATAGGTCTGGTGAAAGGAGGGGTGGTGGTGGGTGGCGGAGCTCTCGCCTGAGATCCAACCAGGGGTGGCACAATAGGGTCACCTGGTGCAGGTTGAGGATGTAGTGTAGGATATATTGGTAGAGTATATAACGGGGGTTTATCTAACATATCGTTTAAAAGGGGGTCTTCCTCTTGTGGCTTATCCACTACTGTCCTGGAAGGGTAACACTTATCAGTTTGTAAGTGAAGCCTTCGGTCATGTTCTAAAATTTTCTGTTGATGTTCAGCTACGTCAGAGTCATATACCTTTTCAGTCACCGTCCTGGTCTTATGTCTCTGTAATTCTTTCTCTGCCTTCCTTCGTCTTTGGTCTGCTTCTTTCTGCCAAGTCCGTAGTGAATCAAACATCCCTGGTCTACTTTTTGTCACAAACAAACGTTCCTGTAAATAGTCTAATTTATCTTTATCAAATGTCCTGTGAATAGGCCATTGTAAATCAGAACTACCTTTGGTTCTTTTTCGCCATATATCAGACCAAATAATCGGACCTATGCCATATTTAACATATATATCATAATTCGGAGCCCCGGCCGGAGGAGCGGGGCATGTTTCCTCCAGGCAGGGGTCCCTACTGCAAAGACAACAACACAATTTCCTGAAACAACTGAACGCTGGCATTCTTCTAGTATATTTAAAAAAAAAACAATTCTTACATCAGTGGTTTGAATACACCAAATGAGTGGCAAATATGCCTTTTGCTTCCTATATACTTAAGTGACAACTGAGGTCAGTCTTACCACTGACGTCGGTCTTTGCAAAGAGCGATAGAAACCGTACAATACTCACAGACCTATTTTTAGACAGGAATCTTTCAACTCCCGTCCTTACCTGACACTTCTGTTATAGTCCAACAGTTGGTGACTCCAGTAGTTCACGGAAAACAGAGACCCGAATTCAGACAGCGCCAGGACAAGTCGAGCCGGCTAGAAGACACACAGTGGAGATCCGCAGGTCCACGACAGAGAACGAAGCTCAAAATCTGGTGTGGTGCGCCTCCCTTGGAAATCCAATAGTGAGTCCTCCATTACCTGGTCGGTCCCCTGGATGCCTGACTCGGGACCCTGTTCGGGCGCCAACTGAGGAACCAGGAAAGATTAGAACCCCACCCGGGGTCTCCTTCCCAGCGGTGGAGGGACACCCTTGTCCTCAGGGTCAGTTTAGCAGAGAGTACACAAATCAAGCGGAGTCACCAACTGGAGGAATAAAGAGAAGTTTATTACATGGATTATAGCTCGAGCTAATACAGAGTCCCAGGACAGTCAAGTGACTATCCTACGGAGGCTGCCCCTTCACTCTGGGGCACCCAACCTTATATACACACAAAACTGCTTAGTCAGAGGACAACTCCACCCCTAATGTATTCAAGGTCCTCTGCGGCCTAAAGAATATTTCAGGGATACACGTGTGGTGGGAGAAGGTACAGATGCAGCTGGCAGGAGGTGGCAATGACCTGTACAAACCTGTTCTGGCAGTTACTGATTAAGCATGACAATTCTTGGAACTGTAATTGGAAAAAGTAATATGACAGAGATAAGCAGATTGCAGCCCAAAGCTGCAAGCACAAGGTCAATCATCAAACTTCAGGAGGTTTGTCGAGCACATGGCAACATAATAAAGATAAACAGATGCCTAGCAGCTATGGTGTATGATTACCTTTATGTACATTTTCTCACAGGGGCTGTGCACAAGGCCTGCTTTAGGAAGTTATAGGCTTACTGGCAGGCCTCTGTCCAGATCACCTTTCTAGGCAACTTCTTTGAGGTCAGCTCAACCAAGGGGGAGCAATGGTGCCATACCCCTTGACAAATCTCCTGTAATAACCTGTGAGACCTAAGAAGGCATGCACCTCTGTCTGAGTTTTGAGGGGTTCTCAGGCCAGAATGGTCTCTATTTTGGCCTGGAGGGGCTGCACCGTACCCCCACCAACCACGCGTCCTAAGTACACCACTGACCCTGCCCTTTCTGGCACTTACTGGCCTTGATTGTCAATTACAAAAACAACAAGGAGCCCTGGGAGTATACATTAAAACTCTAATCTCCTCACTCATCATATATACACATACAACATTACCTTTCACTTATCACAATTTTTTTTTTACAAATACCAAATATATATTTCTTTCATATACTTATAATTTATAAAGTCCCCCATCATATCACAACAAAAGAAACTAGAATAGAACGAAGTGCAAAAGAAGGTACAGTGCTTGTGCTTTAGAAAAGAAATAGATTTCCCATCAAATAATTCCAGACAAAATTCTCTTATATGTATATGAAAGAAATATATATTTGGTATTTGTAATTTTTTTTTTTTGTTATAAGTGAAAGCTAATGTTGTATGTGTTTATATGATGAGTGAGGAGATTGGAGTTTTAATTTTTACTCCAAGGGATCCTTGTTGTTTTTGTAATTAAGTTTTACCCAGACCCTTTGGGGTTTTATTGGGTCACCCTCTGTGGTTGGTAAAAGGCCTTGATAGTCAGGCGTGATCCTGCAGGGCCTGAAGCACTTCCTGAAGGTGGAAGAGGTGGTTCTTCCACCTGCTATTAAAGGCAGCTATATAATCTAAGTTGGCAGCACTGAAGGCCTCCATACCAGACAGTACTTGGTTTACCAGCCTCTGTAAGGTGAACGGGGCATTCTTTAGAAGGCTGCCCTTTTCTTAGCCCTTTCATTTAAGAAGCTGCCAGTAGCCTGAGGTTAAATCAAAAGTGCTGAGGAACCTAGCAGCCCCTAACCCTTGAATGAGCTCATCAGCTCTAGATATGGGGTGAGCATCAGTCTTGGTGACTGAGTTGAGCCCCCTGTAATCCAGGCAGAACCTGAGTTCTGCAGTAATGCCCAGAGAGGCAGCTTATGGTACCAGCACCACAGAACTGGGCCTGGGGCTACTGGAGGGATCATTCACCCCCAACTTCAACATCTTGAAGATGTCCTCTTTGATGTTTGCGCTTACTTTATCAGACAGCCTGTACATTTTATTTTTAATGGGGCACTGTCTCCTGTATCATTATCATAGGTACACAGGTGTGAAAGCCCAGGAGTGAGGGAGAGCAGAGAAGAATACTGTCCCAATAACTGGCAACAGTCCCTCTGTTGCTCTGGGGTCAGGATAGGGGAACGATTCACACCTTCCACTGACCCATCTTGCTCTTTTGATGACAGGAGGTCATCTTCATCCCCATCATGTGTCACCAACAGCATGTGACCTCAGACATCTCATAGTAAAGTTTGAGACAGTTGATGTGAAGGACTCTTAAAGGGTGCCTGGGGGTTTTGAGGTCCACTAGGTAGGAGGCATCCCCTGTTCTATCAACTATCTCAAAGGGCCCAGCCCAACGTCTTGGATGGCCCTGTGCACTACTGGCTCCAACAGCAACACTTTCTGTCCAGGGTGGAATTCCACAGAGATAGTCTTGTGGTTGTACCACTGCTTTATCGCCCCCTGCCTTGCCTCCAAGTTCTCAGAAGCCTTCTTCGAAGAGATTGGCTATCAGGTTCCTGAGAGTTAGCATGTATCTAACCACATCCTGGGGAGGTTTCAATGGGGCTTGCTCCCAACCCTCATTAACCAGACTGAGATGTCCCCTTACAGGGTGACCATACAGAAGTTCAAAGGGGCTGAATCCAACCCCCTGTTGTGGTACCTCCCTGTAAGCAAAGATCAAACAGTGCAAGAGGACATCCCACTTCTACCTCAGAGGGTCAGGTAGACCACCAGTCATGCCCTTCAGGGTCATGCTGAACCTCTCAACAAGCCCATTGATTTGTGGGTGATAAGGTGTATAGAACCTATTAGTAACTCCACACTCAGAGGTCTGGCCTCTGGATATCTTGTAGCATGGTTTACCAAGACCAGGATAAACCTGTTGCCAGAGACTGTCTTGGGTTCCAGGGGCCCAGTGTTGATGCCCACCCTTTCAAAGGGGGTGCCAATGACAGGTAAGGAGAGCTTTCAGCTTCCTACCTTACTTTCCACTGGCCTGGCAGATCGCACAAGTCCTGCAGAATGTATCTGAGGATACTTTCACCCTGGGCCAGTAATTGTAGGGGCAAGTCTTTCAAAGGTCTTGTCCTGCCAGGGGAATCTCATGGGCTAACTTTAATAGAAATGTCCTGTAGCATTAGGGAACAACTGGGGCTTTTGTTGCCCCATGCAAAGGTACCTAGGGTTCACTGTACAGGAGGTAATTCTCCCAATAAATGCTGTGATCTCCAGAGGTTTCACCAGCTGCCTGGGCTTCAGTTTGCCATCTCACACCCTCCAGGATTGGGCATTCTTTCTGTGTTTGAAAGAACTCCTCCCTGGTAGGTCCCCCTTCTGCTTGCCATCCAGCAAGTCCAGGCAGGTCACCAAGAGAGGCAATGTCCTCCTCAGTTGGTTCTGGGGTAGCCTCCTCTGGTGCCCCATCTATCTCCTCTGGGAGATAAACAGGGGCTGGTTTACCCAACCCCACCCTTCCCTCTTCTGGCAGTTGTCTTGGCCATTTTTCCAGGCTCCAGACCCTTTTGACTCCCTTTCTGGGCAATAATAGACCTGGTGGTCACACAGACCCACTCAGGCAACTCCACATTCCTGGGTGGGACCTGAGCTCCACTTCCTTTGGGGCAGTGTGCTCCAGGTTATTTTCTAGTAAACAGTCTGCAGGCATGGCGGCATTCAAAGCAACTTTCAGAAGACATGAGACCCCCGGGACCCACTCAAAGGGAACTAGAGCCACAGGGTAGTGGCTTTCCCAGCTGTCTGCTACTACAACCTGCTGCAATTTATTGGGAATGACTTGCTCTGAGGACACCAGATGACACCTTACTTTAGTTATGCTGGCTCCTGTTTCCCTCTGAGTCTCTACCCTCTGCCCACTGATGGTGACCCACTGCCTATATTTTACAGTATTGGAAAGCATGTGGCCTTTGGGCACCATTTCTTTGTCACCCAGGGACTCCAGGGTAAGTTCACTTACTTCCTCCTATCTAACTGGGGTCATCTCCTCCCCAAGAATTACACTTGCTAACCCCAGGGTGTTTACCTCCACTGGGAGGGTATGCCCTCTTGGGACACTTTGAGTCACCCTTGTAGTGCCCATATTAATAACACTCATGGCACCTGGGGTTAGATTTGTTTTTACCTGAACAGCCTTTCTTGTGGTGGACAGATTGGGATGGGGACCCATTCCCTTGAGAACTATTTTGGGGACCTTTATGGACTCCATTTTATCTCCCTCTGCTTTCTTCTGGTGGGAACCTGACCACCCCTCTGGACTCTGATGCTGGCCAGAGGTCAGCCTCCTCAGAAGGCTTCCTAGGGTCAGCCAGCTTGCTATCAACCAGGTGATGGCACAGCTCTGTAAAACAGTGTTTGAGCATGTGCTTCCTCAGAATCAGGTTGTACAGTCCACTGAAATCATCCATGTTAGACCTGACAGCCTTGGTGTGGTCACCCCTAACTTTTTGCCTGTCTCCGTCCACTTTTTTGACACTGTTTTTGCTGGGTTTACGACTGCTAACCAGTGCTAAAGTGCATATGCTCTCTCCCTTAAAACATGGTGACATTGGTTCATACCCAATTGGCTTATTTAATCTACTTGTAAGTCCCCAGTAAAGTGCACTACATGTGCCCAGGGCCTGTAGATTAAATGCTACTAGTGGGCCTGCAGCACTGATTGTGCCACCCACATAAGTAGCACCTTAACCATGCCTCAGGCCTGCCATCACAAGGCCTGTGTGTGCAGTTTCACTGCCACTTCGACTTGGAACTTAAAAGTACTTGCCAAGTCTTAAACTCCTCTTTTTCTACATAGAAGCCACCCCTAAGGTAGGCCCTAGGTAACCTGTAGGGCAGGGTGCTATGTAGGTAAAAGACAGGACATTTACCTGTGTAGTTTATATGTCCTGTATAGGAAAGTACCATCTTTCTTGGCATGTTACCCCCCAGTTATACGTGTATGTCAGCATGTTTTTGCCTGTCTCACTGGGATCTTGCTAGCAAGGGCCCCAGTGCTCATAGTTTGTGGCCTAAATGTGTATACCTGTGTAGTGCCTAACTGTGTCACTGAGGCTCTGCTAATCAGAACTGCAGTGCTCATGCTCTCTCTGCCTTTAAATTTGTTACTATAGGCTAGTAACTACATTTACCAATTCCAATTGGCATACTGGACCCCCCTTATAAGTTCCTAGTATATGGTACCTAGGTACCCAGGGCATTGGGGTTCCAGGAGATCCATATGGGCTGCAGCATTTCTTTTGCATTTCTTTTGCCACCCATAGGGAGCTCAGACAAGCCCTTAACAGGTCTGCCATGGCATCCTGCGTGAAATAATGCACACGTAATTTCACAGCCATTTTCACTGCACTTAAGTAACTTATAAGTCACCTATATTTTTAACCTTCACTTGCTGGAGGTTAGGTGCAACGTTACTAAGTGTAAAAAAAAAAAACTTAAACTTTGCACTTGTATAGCACACTACTCACCCGTTAGGGTCTCAAGGCGCTGTACTCATACTGCTATGGAACCCCTCCTGGCTTTTCCCTGTGAGGTGCCCACTCCTGGGCACCCCCAGAGTGAAGCCAGGCATCCAAGCACTGTTGGGGCGTTGTGGAGATTTAGCAAGCTATTGCCCAGAGTTGCACCCATTAATTAGATTAGGTACAGAGGCGAGAATTAGCTGGTCCAATGGAATTGAGCCCAAGACCTGCCGAAACAGGACTTGAACCCTGGTCTTGAGCCAGATCTCTGCTTCAGGGTCTGCCGCTCTAACCATTGTGCCACAGTGTGAGGGCACCCTTGCAATAGCAAAGGTGCCCCATATAGTTCAGGGCCATTTCCCCGGACTTTGTGAGTGCGGGGACACCATTACACGCGTGCACTACATATAGGTCAATATTTATATGTAGCTTCCCAATGGTAACTCCGAAGATGGCCATGTAACGTGTCTAAGATCATGGAATTGTCCCTCCACTCCAAATCTAGTATTGGGGAGCCAATTCCATGCCTCCTGGGGGCTCCACTATGGACCCCCAGTACTACCAAACCAGCTCTCTGAGGCTTACACTGCAGCTACATCTGCTGCCACCTCACAGACAGGGTTCTGCCCTCCTGGGGCCTGGGCTGCCCAGTCCCAGAAAGGCAGAACAAAGCATTTCCTCTGAGAGCCGGGTGTTACACCCTATCCCTTTGAAAATAGGTGTTACAGGCTGGGGAGGGGTAGCCTCCCCTAGCCTCTGGAAATGCTTTGAAGGGCACAGAAGGTGCCCTCCTTGCATAAGCCAATCTACACCGGTTTAGGGAACCCCGGTCCCAGCTCTGGCGCGAAACTGGACAAAGGAAAGGGGAGTGACCACTCCTCTGTCCATCACCACCCCAGGGGTGGTGCCCAGAGCTCCTCCAGTGTGTCTCAGACCTCTGTCATCTTGTTTTCAGAGGTGTGAGGACACTCTGGGGGCCTCTGAGTGGCCAGTGCCATCAGGTGACATCAGAGGCCCCTCCTGATAGGTGCATACCTGGCTAGGTAGTCAATCCTCCTCTGAGGGCTATTTAGGGTCTCTCCTGTGGGCTTCTCCTCAGATTATGACTTGCAAAAATCCACCAGGACTCCTCTGCACTTCTTTCGTCGACATATGCCAAGGATCGACAGCTGACTGCTCCATGACACCTGCAAAACTGCAATAAAGTAGCCAGAAGACTACCAGAGACATTGTAGCACCTAATCCTGCCGGCTTTCTCAACTGTTTCCTGGTGGTGCATGCTCTGGGGGCTGCCTGCCTTCACCCTGCACTGGAAGCCATAAAGAGGGTCGACGGAATTGTCCCCCTGCTCCAGTAGGCAACAAACTACAGCCTCACTGGCACTCTGAGTCCCCTCTCATCCTGATGAACGTGGCCCCTGGAACACAGGTGGTGGACCCAAGTGACCCTGTCTGTCCAGTGGTCCACCTGTCCGAATTTGGAGGAGGTAAGTCCTTGCCTCCCCACCCCAGACAGTAATCCTGTGCACCGGGTGATCTGCAGCTGCAAGGGCTTCTGTGCACATTTCCAAGAAATCCTGCATGCACAGCCGAGCCTAGGTCCCCAGCACTCCGTCCTGTGATGCTCAGCTCCCTGAGTTGACTTCCGGTTTTGTGGTACCTCTCTTTGCAGTGTTGAGATGACTGCCGTGTTCAGTCTTCTTGAACCCATGTTCAAGGACTCCTGCGGGTGCTTTCCTCCTTTCAGTGGGCTCTCTGCGTTGCTGAGGGCCCCCTCTGTCTCCACTCCTGAGTGGCGACATCCTGGTCCTTCCTGGGCCCGGGCAGCACCCTTAATCTTTAACTATGACTCTTGCAGGTAGCAAGGCTTGTTTGCGGTATTTTGTCAAGGAAACAGCTCTAAATCCTCCAGCACACCGTGGGACATCTTCTGCACAAAGCAGAACCTCCTTTTGTTGTTGCAAAACCAGCATCTTCTTCCATCCGGAGGCAGTCATTTTGCACATTCATTTGAGGTTTAGTGGGCTCCTGCCCCCCCTGGACACTTTAGCAACTCTTGGACTTGGTCGCCTTCCTTTACAGGGATTCAGGTCCAGGAATCCGTCTTCAGTGCTTTGCAGTCTGTTGCGCTCCTTGCAAAATCCTTTATCACGACTTTAGAGTGTTTTGGAGGGAATAGTAGTACTTTACTCCTGCTTTCCTGGGTCCTGGGGTGGGGTTTCCTTTACACCCTTGGTGTTTTCTCACACTCCTAGTGACCCTCTACACACTACACTTGCCTAGGGTTGCATTCATGGTTCGCATTCCACTTACTTAGTATATGGTTTGTGTTGCCCCTAGGCCTATTGCATCCTATTCTGTTTTACAGCGTTTGGACTACTTTCTGGCTGTTTTACTTACCTGATTTGGTAAGTTGTGTATATTTTGTGTATGTTACTTGCCTCCTAAGGGAGTATATCCTCTGAGATATTTTTGGCACATTGTCACTAAAATAAAGTACCTTTTTTCTTAGTAACTTGGGGCCAGATGTATAAACCTTTTTGCAAGTCGCAAACAGCAAATTTAGCTGTTTGCGACGTGCAAAAAGCACATCGCGATGCCCAATCCCCGTTTTGCGAGTTGGTAACCTGGTTACCGACTCACAAAACGGGACTGCGAGTCACAATTAGGAAGGGGTGTTCCCATTCCTAAATGCGAGTCGCAGCGCGATGCTGTATTGTTTTGTGACCACGAGCACGGTCGCAAAGCAATCGCAGTTACCACCAGTGTCACACTGGTGGTAACCCATTCGCAAAAGGGAAGGGGTCCCCATAGGACCCCTTCCCCTTTGTGAATGGCGTGAAAAAAATCAATCAATCAATCAAAGAGATTTATAGAGTGCGCTACTCACTCTTGAGGGTCTCAAGGCGCTTTGGGGGGAGGGGTTTAAGAGGGGGGTTCACTGTTCGAACAACCATGTCTTGAGGTTTTTTCTGAAGAGCAGGAGGTCTTTGGTTTTGCGGAGGTTGGTGGGGAGGGAGTTCCAGGTTTTGGGGTCAAAGTATGAGAAGGCTTTGTCTCCTGTAGTGGTGCGTTGGATGCGGGGGACAGTGGCTAGTGCAAGGTCGGCAGACCGGAGGTTGCCGGTGGGAGTGTGGAAGTTCACTCTTTCGTTGAGGTAGGTTGGGCCGGTGTTGTGGAGGGATTTGTGTGCGTGGATGAGGATCTTGAAAGTGATTCTCTTGTCTATGGGGAGCCGGTGAAGGGATTTGAGGTGTGGTGAGATTTGTTTGTGGTGGGGGAGGTTCAAAATGAGGCGTGCGGCTGTGTTTTGGATTCTCTGGAGTTTGCGTTTGAGTTTGAGTGTGGTGCCGGCGTAGAGGGCGTTACCGTAGTCGAGCCTGCTGCTGATGAGTGCGTGGATGACTGTCTTCCTGGTTTCTGAGGGAATCCATTTGAAGGACTTTTTCAGAGTGCAGTGTGTGGAAGCAGGAGGAGGTTACTGCGTTGATTTGCTGTGTCATGGAGAGCGAGGGGTCCAGGATGATGCTAAGGTTGCGGGCATGGTTTGCGGGGGTGGGTGTGGGGCCTAAAAGACGTCCTCCTGCAAAGAACTCTGTGTGTGGCAAAAATACTACACACACTCTGCCAGAAATGATGCACAGCCTGCATCGCGGTGAGAAAATCACAGCATGCCAAACAAGAACAACGCAGCCCGGCTCCCCGAGTGGAGGGCGATGCAGCACCAGCGTTGCTACCGGAACTTCGACACACGGCCCACTAGATTGATACATAGCCAAGCGGGAATGACGCAGCCTGACTTCCTATGAAAAGAATCAACGCATCGCCAGCCGTGCAACAGAAATTTCCCTGCATCGCCCACCAGATCGATGTAGCTCTTGTGACTTTGTCCTACATTCCCAGGATTTCTCCTCATTGTCCCTGGGGCATCCAGATACCCTGCAACCCGAAGAGGATCCAAGACAGCATTCCGGAAATCGATGCAAAGCCTTCCATGCTTGGAAAATTATCAAAGCACCGTCTGTGTGCGCCCAGAGAAACCGACACACACCTCCCTGTTTTCCATGCATCTCCTTCTCTGTGGTCCCTTGTGGAGAATTTGGACACAAAGCAGGTACTTTGTGCTTGCAAGAGACACTTGTTGCTTTTTAAATACTCTTTTTATCATTTTCTAAAGTGATATCTCACTGTGCTTATCAAATCCTGATCGCTTTGACCTGCATTTACTCAGATAAATATTCTATATTTTTCGAAACACTGTGTCATGTATTTTTGTGGTGTTCTACTTTGCTATTGCATGATTTATTGCACAAATACTTTGCACATTGCCTTCTACGTTAAGGCTGACTGCTCAGTGCCAAGGTACCAGAGGGTGGGCACAGGATAATTTGGATAGTGTGTGACTTACCCTGACTAGTGTGAGGGTCCTTACTTGGACGGGGGGTAACCTGACTGCCAACCAAAGACCCCATTTCTAACAATCCACCTCTCACCCAATCCTTCAGTTCCTTGCAAGTATTAACCAGAAAGTCCACCGTAGTCTGGTTGGGAAGCTTCTGGCTGCCCCTGAACTTCTGTCTATACTTTTCAGGGCTCAACCCAAACTTAGAAAGAAGAATGGCCTTCATGGGGATATACCTAGCTGGTCCTCTACCTCTAGAGTCAGGAGTGTGTCCCTTACCACTGGAGGCGTGTATTTCTATAAGCAACACCCCCTGTGCTCCTCTGGAACCATATGGGCCCTCATGGATAACTCATAGGCTGAAAGCCACTTATCTATATCATCCCCAGCCCAGAACACGGCACCAGGGAATGTGCCAGGTCCAGGTATCCCTTATTAGTAGATTAGTAGTGTTCTAGCAGATTAGGCTGATAGAGGTAGCAAAAGCAGAGCAGCTTAGGCTGAACTAGGAGACATGCAAAGCTCCTACTATACCACTTACATGATATAGCACTATGGGGGTCATTTTGACCTCAGCGGTCTTTTTTAAAGACTGCTGAGGGACCGCTGTGCCTCGGTTTGCCGTGCCTCGGTTTGCCGTGCCGTGGCGGTTTGCCGCTCGGCCTATTATGACCGTTGGCAGCTCTTCGTCCTTTTACGGTCGGTGAGCCGCCAACAGCCATACTGGCGGGAGGTGGGGAAGTGGAGGTTGCTCCACCGCCACGCCAACAGAACACCGCCCAGCGAATCACGTCCTGTGATTCGCCGTGGCGGTGTTCTGTTGGCGGTGTGGTGTCGGCGGAGCTGCCCCCATGGCTCCCGTCCCCTCCTGGAGGATCGTCAGACCAGGTAAGTCGATCTTCCATGAGGGGAGGGGGGTGGGGGGGTGTTGAGTGTAGTGTGAGTGCATGGGGGTGTGCGTGTGTGTATGTAGAGGGGGTGTGTGAGTGCGTGTATGCCTTCGGGGGTGTTGTGTGTATGGGAATGAGTGCATGTATGTCTGTGGGTATGTCTGTATGGATGTGTGCGTGTATGTTTGAATGTGGGTGTGCGTGTATGACTGTGTGTGTGTGGATGTAGGCAAGTATGTCGGCGTGTGTGCGTGTAAGTATGTAAGTGGTGCCTGCGTGTGTGTCGTGTGGGTATGGGTGAAGTGATGTTGGGGGTCCGGGTGGGGAGGGGGGCCCTGCCACCTTTGGGGGGTGGCAGGGGTGGTGGGGGGATAGGGGAGGGAGTCGGGCGGGTGTGGGGGAGACCCCTATCAGTGTCAGGGAAGGAATTCCCTGGCACTGATAGTGCTTACCACCATGGATTTCATGGCAGTTCAAACCGCTGAAAATCCACGGCGGTAAGCCGGGTCCAAATACCGCCGGCAGTATAGTGACGGCCGCCGGGCTGGAGACCCAGGTCTCCAGCCGGGTGGTTGTCTCCACCCTGGCGGGCGGAACGGAGAGCCGGCGGATGACTATGGCGGTAACCATAATTCCACAATGTAAGACCGCCAGCCTGTTGGCGGTCTTACCGCCGGTTCTCCGCCTTCCGCCAGGGTCATAATGACCCTCTATATCATAAGAAACACAATACTCAGAGTTACTAAAAATAAAGGTACTTTGTTTTAGTGACAATATGCCAAAAGTATCTCAGAAGATATACTCCCTTAGGAGGTAAGTAAAATACACAAACCAAAATCAGGTAAGTAAACAGTTAGAAAAGTAGTGCAAACACTGTATAATACAATAGGATGCAATAGCATACCATAGGCCTAGGGGCAACACAAACCATATACTTCAAAAGTGGAATACGAACCACGAATGGACCCCAGGCCTAGTGTAGTGTGTAGAGGGTCGCTGGGAGTGTGAGAAAACACTAAGGGTGTCCAAGATACCTGTGGGAAAGTACCATCTTGTCTGGCATGTTACCCCCATTTTCACTGTATGTATGTTTGTTTTTGCGCATGTGTCACTGGGATCCTGCTAGGCAGGACCCCAGTGCTCATAATGTATGCCCTGTATGTGTTCCCTGGGTGGTGCCTGACTGTATCACTGAGGCTCTGCTAACCAGAACCTCAGTGGTTATGCTTTCTCTGCTTTCCAAATTGTCACTAACAGGCTAGTGACCAATTTCACCAATTCACATTGGCATACTGAAACACCCTTATAATTCCCTAGTATATGGTACTGAGGTACCCAGGGTATTGGGGTTCCAGGAGATCCCTATGGGCTGCAGCATTTTTTTTGCCACCCATAGGGAGCTCAGACAATTCTTACACAGGACTGCCACTGCAGCCTGAGTGAAATAACGTCCACGTTATTTCACAGGCATTTTTCACTGCACTTAAGTAACTTATAAGTCACCCACATGTCTAACCCTCACTTGTTGAAGGTTAGGTGGCAAGTTACTTAGTGTGTGGGCACCCTTGCGCTAGCCAAGGTGCCCCCAGGGCATTGTTCAGGGCAAATTCCCCGAATTGTGTGAGTGCGGGGACACCATTACACACGTGCACTACACATAGGTCACTACCTATGTGTAGCGTCACAATGGTAACTCCGAACATGGCCATGTAACATGTCTAAGATCATGGAATTGTCACCCCAACACCATTCCGGTATTGGGGGGACAATTCCATGATCCCCCGGGTCTCTAGCACAAAACCCGGGTACTGCCAAACAGCCTTTCCGGGGTTTCCACTGCAGCTGCTGCTGCTGCCAACCCCTCAGATAGGTTTCTGCCCCCCTGGGGTCTGGGCAGCCCAGTCCCAGGAAGGCAGAACAAAGGATTTCCTCTGAGAGAGGGTGTTACACCCTCTCCCTTTGGAAATAGGTGTGAAGGGCTGGGAGGAGTAGCCTCCCTCAGCCTCTGGAAATGCTTTGATGCCCATCTCTGCATAAGCCAGTCTACACCGGTTCAGGGATCTCCCAGCCCTGCTCTGGTGCGAAACTGGACAAAGGAAAGGGGAGTGACCACTCCCCTGATCTGCACCTCCCAGGGGAGGTGCCCAGAGACCTCCATTGTGTCCCAGACCTCTGCCATCTTGGATTCAGAGGTGTTGGGGCACAATGAACTGCTCTGAGTGGCTAGTGCCAGCAGGTGACGTCAGAGACCCCTCCTGATGGGAGGCCAGCCTCCTACATTGGTGGTGCTGCGGTGGGATAAGTACTTGTAACTGCTTTATCACTTTGTCATTTGGTGCTTTTCAGAAGAAAACCTTATACCAAATAAGTTCAGTATATGTACATTTAACCAAAACAGTTTACTTTTCTATTCTAAAACTTACTACTAAGTTTCTGAAAAGTTCTGAAAACTTTTTAAAGTTTTCTAAAAGTTTGAAGTTTTTTCTCTGTACTTTCAAAAGTTCTAAAACGTTTTCTCTCTCTCTCTTAAACCTTTTCCTATCATGTCTACAGTAAAGGCTACTTCCAAGGTTGTTCAGGCAACCCATGAAAGTTTAAACTACAAGAGTCTGAGGGGTCTCTTCCTGGGTAGAGGTTTAAGCATAGGTTAGAATCTAATAAAAGAGTTCCTTTTTAACCTGCTCTTACAGGATGACCAGAACCAGTCTGGCACATCACAGGAGAGGGTAGAAAAAGGGGAGCCTTCCCAGTCAGACTCGGAGGAGTTCCCTGAAGATGCTGGGGAGGGTTCTTACAAAGTCTTGCCCCCTAGCAGGCCACCTAGTGACACTGGTAGTGTTCGAGTGTCACACATTAGTAGGGCATCCTTCACTCCTAGAGGCCAGGTAACTAGGGTCCAGACAGTTAGGGACAGGTCTCTCTCTGCCAATTCCCACATCTCCTCTGTGTTCAAACATCCCCAAGCCTACAATCCTGAGGATAACTTAATGGAAAGGGAACTCAGAAAGCTGAGGATGGAAGAGACTAGACTGAAGCTTAAACAGCAGCAGCTGGCCTTAGACAGGGAATCCCTAGACATGGAGAGGGAAAGACAGAGATTGGGGTTAGTTCCCCATGGTGGCAGCAGCAGTATTTCTGATAGCAATCCTGTTAGAGAACAAGATTCCAGGAATCTGCATAAGATAGTTCCCCCCCTACAAGGAGGGGGATGACATTAATAAGTGGTTTGCTGCACTTGAGAGGGCCTGTATGGTACAGTTGGTCCCTCAAAGGCATTGGGCTGCTATCTTGTGGCTATCTTTCACTGGAAAGGGTAGGGATAGGCTCCTTACTGTCAGAGAAAGTGATGCTAATAATTACAAAGTTTTAGATGGATTTGGCTTAACCACTGAACAATACAGGATAAAGTTCAGAGATACCAGAAAAGAGTCCTCTCAAGACTGGACAGACTTTGTAGACTGTTCAGTGAAGGCCTTGGAGGGTTGGTTACATGGCAATAAGGTGACTGACTATGAAAGCCTGTATAATCTAATCCTGAGAGAGCATATTTTGAACAACTGTGTGTCTGATTTGTTGCACTAGTACTTGGTAGACTCAGATCTGGCCTCTCCCCAAGAATTAGGAAAAAAGGCAGACAAATGGGTCAGAACAAGCGTGAACAGAAGAGTTCATACAGAGGGTGACAAGGATGGCAAGAAGAAGGATGGTAAGTCTTACAAGGGTGGGGACAAAGATAAAAAACATTCTGAGTCTTCATCAGGCCCACAAAAATCCTCTGGGGTTGGTGGGTCCAAATCCTCTTCCCACAATCAAAAGAAGCCAAGGTGTTATTTGTGTAAAAGTAAAGGCCATTGGGCAAGTGATTCCACATGCCCAAAGAAAAACACCAAGGGTCCCACTACCACAACCCCAACTGCAACCTCTAGTGTCCCTAGAAATAGCAGTGGTGGTGGGAAGTCTACTACAAATAGCCAATCAAATGGTGTAGGTGGTCTCACCATTGGTAGTGTAGGTGGGGTTGATATTGTTAGGGAGACCACAGAGGCTGTTTTAGTCTCTGATGGTGGTATTGACTTTGCCACCTTGGTTGCTTGTCCCCTTAATACGGGTAAGTACAAGCAACTTCCCCTAATAAATGGTGTTGAGGTTGAGGCCTACAGGGATACAGAAGCCAGTGTCACTATGGTGATTGAGAAACTGGTTCACCCTGATCAACACCTACTTGGTCAGCAGTACCAAGTGACTGATGTTCATAACAACACTCTTAGCCACCCCATGGCTGTTGTGAATCTTATCTGGAAGGGAGGGGGTTACTGGTCCCAAAAAAGTTTGGTAGCCACTTATTCACATGTAGATTGCTTACTAGGCAATGGTGTGGAGACATCAGCTTGGGCTGAAGTGAAGTTGGAGGCTCATGAAGCAATGCTGGGCATTCCTGGGCAATACTTTGCTTTAACAGGGGCTTAGGCCAGGCCAAGAAGCAGACAGGACAGGGACACTTGGATCTTGGAACAATGGACCAAGTGCTCCTAAAAGCTAGGGGTAGAAAGGGTAAATCCTTGCCCACTATTCCTCCCTCTCCAGAAGATTCCCCTTTTGAGGAAGAAGAGGAATCCTCTCCCTGTGCACAACCTATACCAGATGAGCTGGCAGCAGACACTGCTGAGCTTTAGGGTGCAGGGGGGCATGCTAGGAAAGAGCTGAGTGTGGCACAGCAGACCTGCCCCACACAGAGGATTTGAGACAGCAAGCTGTCAAACAGCAGAATGGGGATGTTACTGATAGCCATAAGGTCTATTGAGAAGACAACCTTCGTTATACTGAGCCAAGGGACACTAAGCCTGGAGCTGCCAGGAGATTGGTTATTCCTTTGCAGTATAGAGAGTTTCTTCTGACCTTGGCACATGACATTCCTTTGGCTGGGCATTTGGGCCAGAGTAAAACTTGGGACAGACTTGTTCCATTGTTTCACTGGCCTCACATGTCAGAGGACACTAAAAAGTTTTGTTGCTCTTGTGTGACCTGCCAAGCCAGTGGCAAGACTGGTGGCACACCTAAGGCCCTCTTAATTCCACTCCCAGTGGTTGGGGTGTCCTTTGAAAGGGGAGGTGTTGACATAGTTGGCCCCCTTGACCCTCCAACAGCTTCAGGCAATAGATTAATCCTTGTGGTAGTGGACCATGCCACTAGATATCCTGAAGCAATTCCCTTAAGGACCACTACAGCTCCTGCAGTGGCAAAGGCCCTCCTGGGAATCTTTTCCAGAGTGGGCTTCCCTTAGGAAGTGGTGTCAGACAAAGGAAGTAGCTTCATGTCTGCATACCTCAAAGCTATGTGGAAGGAGTGTGGTGTAACTTATAAGTTCACTAGTCCTTTTCATCCACAGACAAAAGGTCTGGTTGAGAGGCTTAATAAACCTCTCAAGGTATTATTATGGGACTCCCTGAAAAACTCAGAAGCAGATGGGATGTCCTGTTGCCATGCCTCCTTTTTGCTTACAGGGAGGTACCCCAAAAAGGAGTGTGCTTTAGCCTCTTTGAACTCCTCTTTGGGCACCTTGTAAGAGGTCCCTTTGCACTTGTGAAGGAGGGTTGGGAACAACCTTTAAAAGCTCTAAAGCAAGACATTGTGGACTATGTACTTGGCCTAAGATCCAGAATGGCTGAGTACATGAAAAAGGCCAGTAAAAACCTTCAGGGCAGCCAAGAGCTCCAAAAGCAATGGCATGACCAGAAGGCTGTCCTGACCCAGTACCACCTAGGACAGAAGGTGTGGGTATTGGAGCCTGTGGCCCCAAGAGCACTCCAGGAGAAATGAAGTGGACCCCATTTCATTGTTGAGAAGAAGGGTGAGGTTACCTACTTGGTAGACCTGGTCACTGCCAGGAGTCCCATTGGGTGCTCCATGTCAATTGCCTAAAACCCTACTATGACAGGGCTGTCTTAACCCTGCTTATGGCAACTGATGAGGGACAGGAAGAAGAGAGTGACCCTCTCCCTGATCTCTTCTCCACCACTGAAGCTGATGGCTTAGTGGAGGGAGTGGTGCTTGCATATTGCCTTACTGCTGAGCAGAAGAACAACTGTATAAATCTCCTAGGCCACTTTTCTGACCTCTTCTCACTGATACCAGGTACCATTACCTGGTATGAGCACACAATCAACACTGAAGACAGTTTACCTGTCAAAAGTAAGATTTTAGGCAGCCTGACCATGTCAGGGATTGCATAAAACAAGAGGTACAGAAAATGCTGGACTTAGGAGTGATTGAGCCTTCAGAAAGCCCATGGGCTGGCTCAGTGGTGCTTGTCTCACAACCTCACAGGAAGGATGGTAAAAGAGAAATGAGGTTTTGTGTTAACTACAGAGGACTCAATCAAGTAACCAAAACTGCTCACCCTATACCCAGGGCAGATGAGCTAATGGATACACTGGCTTCGGCCAAGTATCTAAGCACTTTTGATTTAACTGCAAGGTATTGGCAGATTAAGTTATCAGAAGATGCTAAACCTAAAACTGCATTTTCCACCATTGGAGGGCACTATCAGTTCACTGTGATGCCCTTTAGTTTGAATAATGCACCTGCCACTTTTCAGAGGTTGGTGAACACAGTCATGCAAGGTTTGGCAGCTTTTAGTGCAGAATATCTAGATGATATATCTGTCTTTAGCTCCACCTGGAATGAGCACCTGGTCCACCTATGTAAAGTTTTGGAGGCCCTGCAAAACGTCTCACTATCAAGGCTTTAAAGTGCCAGATAGGGCAAGGGAAAGTGGTTTATCTAGGACACCTGGTAGGTGGGGAACAGATTGCACCACTGCAGGGGAGGATCCAGACCACTATGGAATGAGCTCCCCATACAACTCAAACCCAGGTGAGAGCCTTTCTAGGCCTCACAGGGTACTATAGGAGGTTCATTAAGAACCATGGCTCCGCTTAATGACCTCCCTAGTAAGAAGATGCCTAAAAAGGTATTGTGCTGTCAAAAGGCTTTTGATGATCTAAAACAGGCCATGTGCTCTGCACCTGTCCTAAAAAACCCTTGTTACTCCAAGAAGTTCATAGTCCAGACGGATGCTTCTGACTTAGGGGTGTGGGCAGTGCTATCACAGTTTAACACTGAGGGCCAGGATCAACCTGTTGCTTTCATCAGCAGGAGGTTGACCCCTGGAGAAAAGCGTTGGTCTGCCATAGAGAGGGAGGCCTTTGCTGTGGTCTGGGCACTGAAAAAGTTGAGACCGTACCTGTTTGGTACTCACTTTATTGTTCAGACAGACCACAAACTTCTATTATGGCTTAAACAAATGAAAGGTGAAAACCCTAAATTGTTGAGGTGGTCCATCTCCCTACAGAGAATGGACTATACAGTGGAAGATAGACCTGGGAGTACCCACTCCAATGCAGATGGACTCTCCAGATATTTCCACTTAGACAATGAAGATTCATCTGGACAAGGTTAGCCTTATTGTCCCTCGTTTGGGGGGGGGGGCTGTGTAGGAAAGTACCATCTTGCCTGGCATGTTACCTCCATTTTTACTTGTGTGTCAGTTTGTTTTTGCCTGTCTCACTGGGATCCTGCTAGCCAGGACCCCAGTGCTCATAGTTTGTTACCTAAATGTGTTCACTGTGTGGTGCCTGACTCTGTCACTGAGGCTCTGCTATCCAGAACCTCAGTGCTTATGCTCTCTCTGTCTTTAAAATTGTCACTGCAGGCTAGTGACCATTTTTACCAATTCTGATTGGCACACTGGAACACCCGTATAATTCCCTAGTATATAGTACCTAGGTACCCAGGGTATTGGGGTTCCAAGAGATCCCTATGGCGTGCAGCATTTCTTTTGCCACCCATAGGGAGTGCCCATAGGTAGGGCCACTACAGCCTGAGTGAAATAACGTCCATGTTATTTCACAGCCATTTTACACTGCGCTTACGTAACTTCTAAGTCACCTATATGTCTAACCCTCACCTGGTGAAGGTTAGGTGCAAAGTTACTAAGTGTGAGGGCACCCTGGCACTATCCAAGGTGCTCCCAAGGTGCTCCCACATAGTTCAGGGCAATCTCCCCTGACTTTGTGAGTGTGGGAACACCATTACACATGTGCACTACAGATAGGTCAATACCTATATGTAGCTTCACAATGGTAACTCCGAATATGGCCATGTACCATGTCTAAGATCATGGAATTGTCCCCCCATCCCAAATCTGGTATTGTGGTGCCAAGCCCATGCATCCCGGGACTCCAGCATGGACCCTGGGTACTGCCAACCTAGCTCTCTGGGGTTTTCACTGCAGCTACTGCTGCTGCCAACCCACAGACAGACTTCTGCCCTCCTGGGTGTAGGAAGGTAGCCTCTTTCTAGCCTTGTTACCCCCACTTTTGGCCTGTTTGTGAGTATATGTCTGTAGGAGGCTGGCCTGGCTTATAGTGGGTACCTTGTGGTACTTACACCTTGTGCCAGGTCCAGGTATCCCTTATTAGTAGAATAGAGGTGTTCTAGCAGCTTCGGCTGATAGAGGTAGCAATAGCAGAGCAGCTTAGGCTGAACTAGGATACATGCACAGCTCCTACTATACCACATATATCATATAGCACTATATCATAAGAAAACACAATACTCAGAGTTACTAAAAATAAAGGTACTTTATTTTAGTGACAATATGCCAAAAGTATCTCAGAGGATACACTCCCTTAGGACGTAAGTAATATACACAAATTATATGCACACAAACAAAAAACAGGTAAGTAACAGTTAGAAAAGTAGTGCAAACACTGTAGAATCACAATAGAATGCCATAAGGAGAAATAGGCCTAGGGGCAACACAAACCATATACTCCAAAAGTGGAATGCAACCCCAGGCCTAGTGTAGTGTGTAGAGGGTCGCTGGGAGTGTAACAAAAAACTAAGGGTGTCCAATATACCTCACCCCAAGACCCTGAAAAGTAGGAGTAAAGTTACCCTACTACCCCAGAAAGACAGTAAAGTCGAGATAGGGGATTCTGCAAGGACAACAACTGCCAGCAAAACACTGAAGACGGATTCCTGAACCTGATGACCTGTAAAGGAAGGTGATCAAGTCCAAGAGTCACGCAAGTGTGTAGGGAGGGCAGGAGCCCACTAAACCCCGGATGAAGGTGCAAAAGGGCTGCCTCTAGGTGGAAGAAGCCAAAGATTCAGCAACAACGGAAGGTGCAAGGAACTTCTCCTTTGGTCAGAAGATATCCCATGGCGTGCTGGAGGATGCAGAGTTGTTTCCGCGCAAAAAAGACCACAAACAAGCCTTGCTAGCTGCAAGAGTTGCGTTTAAGGAGTTTGGGTGCTGCTAAGGCCCAGAAAGGACCAGGAGGTTGCCCCTTGGAGGAGGAGACAGAGGGGGCACTCAGCAACTCGGAGAGCCCACACAGAAGCAGGCAGCACCTGCAGAAGTACTTGAACAGGCACTTAGAAGATCTGAGGACAGCGGTCGACTCAGTACAACAAAATAGAGGGCCCCACAACGTCGGAGTCCAACTCAGCAAGCTGGGCAATGCAGGACAGAGTGCTGGGGACCTGAGCTAGGCTGTGCACGAAGGAAGTCTTGCAAAAGTGTACAGAAGCCCGAGCAGCTGCAGTTCACGCAGTACACAGGATTACTGTCTGGCGTGGGGAGGCAAGGACTTACCTCCACCAAATTTGGACAGAAGGGCCACTGGACTGTGGGAGACACTTGGACCCAGCTCCTGTGTTCCAGGGACCACGCTCGTCAGGATGAGAGGGGACCCAGAGGACCGGTGATGCAGAAGTTTGGTGCCTGCGGTGGCAGGGGGACGCTTCCGTCGACCCACAGGAGATTTCTTCTTGGCTTCCAGTGCAGGGAGAAGGCAGACAGACCTCAGAGCATGCACCACCAGGAAACAGTCGAGAAAGCCGGCAGGATGAGGCGCTACAATGTTGCTGGTGGTCTTCTTGCTACTTTGTTGCGGTTATGCAGGCGTCCTGGAGCAGTCAGCGGTCGATCCTTGGCAGAAGTCGAAGGGGGAAGAGGGAAGTGCAGAGGAACTCTGGTGAGCTGGTGCACTTTTGCAAGACTTCCTTCATGCACAGCCTAGTCCAGGTCCCCAGAACTCCGTCCTGCATTGCCCAACTCGCTGAGTTAGACTCCGACTTCATGGGACTCCGTTTTGTTGTACTGAGTCGACCGTCGTGCTCAGATCTTCTGAATGCCTGTTCAGGTGCTTCTGCTGGTGCTGCCTGCTTCTGCGTGGGCTCTCTGTGTTGCTGAGCGACCCCTCTGTCTCCTCTTGCAAGGGGCGACCTCCTGGTCCTTCCTGGGCCCTGGCAGCACCCAAAATCTTCAACCGCAACTCTTGTAGCTAGCAAGGCTGGCTTGCGGTCTTTCTGCGTGGAAACACCTCTGCACGCCGTGGGACATCTTCTGACCAAAGGAGAAGTTCCTGGCACCTTCCGTTGTTGCAGAATCTTTGGCTTCTTCCACCCGGAGGCAGCCCTTTTGCACCTTCATTCGGGGTTTAGTGGGCTCCTGCCCCCCTTGGACACTTGCGTGACTCTTGGACTTGGTCCCCTTCCTTTGTAGGTCCTCAGGTCCAGGAATCCGTCTTCAGTGCTTTGTAGTGAGTTGTTGTTCTTGCAGAATCCCCTATCTTGACTTTACTGTCTTTCTGGGGTAGTAGGGTAACTTTACTCCTACTCTTCAGGGTCTTGGGGTGGGGTATCTTGGACACCCTTAGTGTTTTCTCACACTCCCAGTGACCCTCTACACACTACACTAGCCCTGGGGTCCATTTGTGGTTCGCATTCCACTTTTGGAGTATATGGTTTGTGCTGCCCCTAGGCCTATTTTCTCCTATTGCATTCTATTGTGTTCTTCAGTATTTGCACTACTTTTCTAACTGTGTACTTACCTGATTGTGGTGTGTGTGTATATTTTGTGTATATTACTTTCCTCCCATATGCCTGGGGCCCATTCGTGATTCCCATTCCACTTTTGGAGTATATATTTTGTGTTGCCCCTAGGCCTATGTCTACCTCTTGCATCCTGTTGTTATTCTACATTGTTTGCACTACTTTTCTTACTGTTACTTACCTGTTTTGGGTTTGTGTACATATAATTTGTGTATATTACTTACCTCCTAAGTGAGGGTATCCTCTGAGATACTTTTGGCAGATTGTCACTAAAATAAAGTACCTTTATTTTTAGTAACTCTGAGTATTGTGTTTTCTTATGATATAGTGCTAATTGATATAAGTGGTATAGTAGGTGCTTTGCATGTCTCCTAGTTCAGCCTAAGCTGCTCTGCTATAGCTACCTCTGTCAGCCTAAGCTGCTAGAACACCTCTAATCTACTAATAAGGGATAACTGGACCTGGCACACGGTGTAAGTACCACAAGGTACCCACTATAAGCCAGGCCAGCCTCCTACACTAGGGTCTGGGCAGCTCCAAGCAGGCACCTCCCAAAACGACGCCCAGTACCCTGGGACTCCTCTCACAGCAGCGAGCGTGCTCCTAGGGACACAGGGGGTGGAGATCATCGATGTAGACTATCCTGAGGTCCTGCTGGCGCAATTTGGAGGATGTAAGACCTTGCCTTGCCTGATAGCAATGGTACCCCTGTGTACTGCATCCTCTTTTCCTCCTGAGGCTTCTGTGCACTCTTTGCAAAATTCCTTTGTGCGCAGCCTGGCCCAGGTCCCCAGCACTCCGTCCTGTGATGCTCAACTCACTGAGTTGTTCTCTGGCGGCGTGGGACCTTCTTTTGTTGTGCTGTATCAACTGCATTTTGCACCTCCTTTGAACCCGAACCTTGTGACTCCTGGGGGTGCTGGCTGGCATCCGGAGGGCTCTCTGTAGTGCTGAGAGCTTCCTCTTCCTCCTCACACAGAGTTGAGGCCCCCAGGTCCCTCCAGGGGTCCATCCAGCGCAAAATGTACTTTTGTTGTAGCCAAGGCTTGTTGTGACTTCCAACACAACATTTTATGTGGAACAATCTTCTTGCCGTGGGAACATCTTTTGCATTATGCAGGAACCCGCTGGCATCTTCCTAGGGTGTATTTCTGCAGTCTTCAATAAACCAGAGGCTCTTCTTTTGCACCTTCTTCTGGGCTGGCAGGGGCTCCTGTCCTTCCTGGAACTTCTCTCGACTTCTGGAATTTGCAGGTCTTCAGGTCCAACAATCCAGCAATTGTTCTTTCTAGACTAGGTTGGCTGCTGCAAAATCCCCAAAACGAGGCGCAGTGTGTCCTAAGGAAACTTGCTGTACTTTACTCCTGCTTTTCTGGGCTCTGGGTGGGGTAATTTACTTACCTTTATGGTATTCTTACTCTCCCAGCGCTTCTGCACACACTACTCTTGTCTAGAGGGGAATTTGTGATTCACATTCCACTTTCTTAGTATATGGTTTATGTTGCCCCTAGACCTATTTTCTCCAATTGCATTCTATTGGATTTCCTACTGTTTGCATTGTCCTATGACTATTTACTCATCTAATTTTGGTGTCTAGTGTACATATTGTGTATAATACTTACCTCCAGAAGGAGTATTTTCTCTAAGATATTTTTGGTACTGTGTCATCCAAATAAATACCTTTATTTTTGGCAACACTGAGTATTGTCTTTACTTATGTATAAGTACTGTGTACTATAAGTGGTGTTGCAGGATCTTTGCGCGTCTCCTAGTTCAGCCTAAGATGCTCTGCTTTAGCTACCTCTATCAGCCTAAGCTGCTAGAACACTACTAGATATCACTAATAAGGGATAACTAGTCTTGGTATAAGGTGTAAGTACCTAAGGTACCCACTACAAACCAGGCCAGCTTCCTACAATGAGTGATCCTGCTCTCCCACATGTTTTCATTGGCTCCACTCTCGAGCAACAGCTTTTTTCTCTCTCTATTTCCATTCACTCTTCACCCACTATCCCACCCCCACTGCCCACTGTTCTTTACCTTGTTGATGGCTGATGTTAACAGATATGCACTCTGCACTTTCTTTTTATTATAATTTTTGATCTTCATCTCACCCTGCGTCAAAGGAAGGATAATTGTCCCATGCAGCGAATACCGAAACAACTCCTTTTAAATTGTTGCATGATTAATTTGAAATATGCAGTGGCTGCTTCTTGGTGTATTTTATGACCATTATGTGTTATTGTGCCTTCTCCATATAATTCAGATTGTTTAGTTTCTAAGGTCCAAATGTATCAAAGGGTTTTACCCATTCTATCTCTATGGGAAAATCGGACTCCTTATCTTTCTGGCTCTGAAGCCAAATAAGTAGACATATGCATGACTGAATGGAAAATCAATCAATACATGAACATTTTAGTTGTGTGAGAATGTTTACCAAAAACAATGAAGAGATATGAATCCCTAGTAGGTAGTTATAGTTAGGACCATTTTTGTCCATAGACAGAGCGTTTTTTTTTGTTTACAAAACTTTGACGCCACTTGACGAATGATTGTGAAATTTTCAAAACTTATACTTTCGTTCGTTCAGTTGCTTTGGGGGTGATCCGTCAAGCAGGTGCCGAGAAAATGGGGTTCTAAAACACTTTATCCTCATTCTATGTAAAATGGATTACAACATTTTTTAACACGACTACACCCTGAACTGCTGGACAGAATTGCACCTAATTTGGTAAAAAGCTAGCTCTTGGTCCAGAGAGCATGGTTTTTGTGATTTGCTGTAAATCAGTTCAGTAGTTTTTAGAGATATTAAAGGTAAAAAATATAGCTATCTAGGGATGCAGGTCCTCAGTCAATTCAACTGTCCCCATGCTGATATCTGATTGGCTGCCAAAGGTTCAACAAGGAAGCGCCGGCATACATCTTGGGACCAAGCTTCAGTTGCGCTTCAGTTGAGTCGCAGACAAAAAAGAAAAAAAAGAAAAGGCGCCAGAGAAGGGTCACCCTGAGCCCCTAGCCTTGGTCTAGGGGTCCCTCACGGACCACGCAAAGGCTAAAAGGCATTTTTTCTTAATCTGTAGAATTTCCCAACATTTACAAAAAAAGGCCAGTCTCCCTCCAATTTTTTATTAAAAATGTCCCTGAATGGGCCAGGTCTTGGGGAGATTGGGCGATTGAAAGAGGAGGGGGCACACAGGGCTCCTCTCCCAGGTCTTATATTAGCCCTGGGGACTACCACCTCTATTAATTTCAATTGGGGAGGCCTGTACAGCCTCCACCACAGCCAAGGGGACCACCACCTCCCTGGGGCTAACAGTGAAGAGCATGCAGGGTGGTCCATGCAGCCCTGGAGACCGCCACCTCTCCAGGGCAATTCAATTGATTGAAGGGGGTGTTTGGTGCCCCCACAGCCCGCGAGACTGCCACCTCCTTGGGGCTGAAATTAAATATTGGAGGGGGTTCATTACTGATCCCTGGCCCCAGGCACAACCACCTTCCTGGGAAATGTATTCAATTAATGGGGGCTACATGGTGGCCCCCAGAGAGCGCCACGTCCCCAGGTCTGAAATTAAACAATGAAGGGGGTCTGTCACACATTCTCAGATGAGGACCACCAACTCCTTGGGGCTATTTAAATGTTGGAAGGGGGCCAATAACCCCCACTTCAAGTATGCAAGAGAGGCATTCCGGCATTAAAAGTCCCAGAAAAGTGGTGGAGTGGTATCTATGAAATTCCACTGCACCATTTTCAGCATCATTTTTAAATACTGCCTAAGGTAAGTGTTTAAATGAGGCTCCCATTGTTTTCAGCGGGCCTCCTTTCACTTTGCAGGATTAGTGTCAAGTTTTTTTATCAGGTCCTTTGCGGATGGGCTCAACTCAGAGATTTCCAGGTTGAAAAGCTTGATTTAAATTTGATTAAGGAAAGAGTGACATTTTCTAGCTAACACCAATCTTTTGGTGGACCCAGCTAGGGAGGATGTCCACTTACATATTCTTTGAGTATGACTCCTCTATCATGTAAAAACATTTCTAGATAAGATATTCAGAAGACAGTCTTTGTACATTTTAAGGGACATATACAAGCTTTTTTTGGGGTTCTTCTTCATGCAAAATAGCAAGGTAAGTCAAGGTACATTTCTGGGATAGAACAGAACTTACCACTAACCAGAGTCCAAATAGAATTGAACTTTGTTTCAGTGGAGAGCTTCACTATTCAGTTTTGAATGATTTGGCCAATGTAGCCCATTGACAATTAGGGGAGTGAGTGTGTAGAAATAATATGAAGTCAAATACTTATTCAAGTAACAAGGATCTAAGGCTGATAGGGCGTGATCTCCAGAGGGGATAGCGGGAGGACTAAGCAATCAATGTCAGGAAAGTTAAGACTGACCTTGAGGAGAGAATGGTCTCTTAAGTAGCAATTGCTATTTTATTCCTAGCAGTGAAAGAAAGTGTTGGAAGGTGGTTTATTAGTAAATGCAGGTAGGTACGCACAGCTAGCAATAAGGCCACAATCACAGATAAGGTCCAGTCAGGGTCTCTATAAATTAATCCTTGCTCACCCCTTGGTAGCTTGGCTGCGAGGAGACTGGCTGTAAAGCATTTAAAAACACCAATACATTAAATAAGTGATACGCCACGCACGTCTTCACCATGCCGCCGCCACCCTCCGCGCCCTCAACACCGGCCTCTCTCCTGAATGCCTTCAAGCCTCCCCACAGACCACCCGCGGACCCTTCTCCTGACAGAACTGCACCTTTACCAGCCTCCACGCCAACAACCCACCCACCAAGGCAGGACGCAACCATCTCAGAGGTATCCACCTCAACACCTGCTCTGTCCACAAGCACGCAGTAGAGGTATGGAATCTACTCGACTCAGCCTCCCCAGATGTTGCCTTCCTGACCAAGACCTGGATGAACCCCTCCTCAGCACCTGACATCACCATAGCCATCCCGGATGGCTACAAGATCACCCACAGGAACTGTTCCAACAAACCAGGAGGAGGCATCAACATCATCTACAAGAACACCCTCAGGATCACGACCAACACTGAAGACACCCTCAGCACCACCAAACGCCTGCACTTCCAAATCCACACTGACCCAAACACCACTGTCTGAGGGACCATCGTCTACAGGCCACGACAGCAGTTCAGCGACTCCATTACAGACATCATCAGCACTCATGCTCTCGCATCCACTGACTACATACTCCTCAGAGACTTAAACATCCACCTCGAGAACACCAATGACAACAACACCGCCACCCTGCTCGACAACCTCTTCAACCTCTGCCTCAAACAGCTCGTCACAACACCAACCCACTCCGCAGGACACACACTCAACCCTATTTTCTCTGCCAGCTATCACGTCTCTTTCAGCTACACCACTGAACTCCACTGGACAGACCACCACTGCATCCACTTCTCCCTGAAGAAACCCACAACACACCACCACCTACAACAGATCCCCCACGGCAGTTGGAACAAGGTCACCGAAGACCAAATTATCGTGACCCTCTCCCACAACCCACCCATCGACACCACCGACACTGATGCAGCTGCCCGCAACTTCAGGCAATGGGTCAACACCTGTGCCAATACTTTCGCCCCAATCAAGAATCCCTCCAATAGAAGCACCAGCAGAAAGGCCTTCTGGTTTACTGCTGACCTCCACGAATCTAAGCAAAGCTGCTGAAAACTCGAGAGAAAATGGCACCAAGATCAGACTCTGGACAACCACACAGCCTTCAAAAACGCCATCCACAGACACCACCAACTCATCCGAGCTGCCAAAAGAACCGCTTTTCAAGACCGAATCAACAACAACGCACACAGCCACAAGGAGCTCTTCAAAGTCGTGAAGGAACTCTCCAATCCCAGCTCCAATGTCAACGACATCCCACAATCCCAAGACCTCTGTGACTCTCTAGCCTCCTACTTTCACTGGAGGACTGCAGACATCCATGACAGCTTCAGCAACCAGACCCCCCCGGCAACCACCAACACCACAGATTCACCTCCGACCAACCTCCTGCTCTACAGGACTCCCGTCAATGACAACGACACCATCGAAATCATGAACACCATCCACTCCGGCTCTCCATCTGACCCCTGCCCTCACCACATCCTCAACAAAGCAAGCTCCATCATCGCACCCCAACTACGGAAGATCATCAACAGCTCCTTCGAGTACGCCACCTTCCCGGAGAGCTGGAAACACGCTGAGATCAAGGCCTTCCTCAAAAAACCCAAGATGGACCCAAAGGACCTCAAGAACGTCCGGCCTATCTCCCTCCTCCCCTTCCAGGCAAAAGTCATTGAGAAGGCCGTCAACAGACAACTGACCCTCTTCCTAGAGGGGAACCGCACCCTGAACCCTTCCCAATCCGGATTCCGCAGCAACCACAGCACCGAAACCGCCCTCATCGCTGCCACCGACGGCATCAGATTTTACTGGACAGCGGCTAAACCGGTGCCCTCATCCTCCTGGACCTCTCGGCCAGGTTCAACACCGTCTGCCACCACACCATACACTCACACCTCAGCAATGCTGGAATCCGCAAAAGAGCCCTGGGTTGGGTCACCTCCTTTCTCGCCGGCAGAACCTGGAGAGTACGCATCACCCCATTCCGCTTGGAGACCACCGAAATCATCTGCGGCATACCCCAGGGTTTGTCCCTCAGCCCGACCCTCTTCAACGACTACATGGCCCCGCTCGCTAACATCGCCGATCCCACAACCTCAACATCATCTCATACGCTGATGATACCCAGCTGATCCTTTCCCTCACCAAAGACTCCGCCAAGACCTACCTCCACGAAGGAATGAAGGCCATCGCAAAATGGATGAAGAGCAGCTGCCTCAAACTCAATTCCGACAAGATGGAAGTCCTTATCTTCGGCTCCACCCCCTTCACATGGGATGACTTCTGGTGGCCTGCCACTCTTGGAACCGCTCTGATTCCCACCGACCACGCACGGAAACTAGGATTCATCTTGGAACCCTCACTGTCCATGACCCAGCAAGTCAACACCATCTCCTCTTCCTGCTTCAACACTCTCCACATTCTCCAAAAGATCTACAAATGGATTCCCACCAAAACCAGAAGAACAGTCACCCAAGCCCTCATCAGCAGCAAACTGGACTACGGCAATGCCCGCTATGCAGGAACCATGGCCAAACTCCAGAAGAGGCTGCAACGCATCCAGAATGCCTCCGCACACCTCATCCTAGACATCCGCCACCACTGCCACATCACAGACCACCTGAAAAACTTGCACTGGCTCCCAGTCAACAAGAGAATCACCTTTAAACTCCTCACCCACGCTCACAAAGCACTGCACAACACCGGACCAGAATACCTCAACATACGACTCGCCTTCTACACCCCGACCCGGCATCTCTGCTCCGCTGAACTCACCCTCGCAACCATCCCACGAGTCTCAAGAACTACAACCGGTGGTAGATCATTCTCGAACCTTGCCGCCAAAACATGGAACACACTTCCCACCCACCTGCACCAGAGGAAGGACATCCTTACCTTCAGGAAACTTCTCAAGACCTGGCTGTTCGAGCAGTAGCAGCACCTCTCTACCCCTCACCTTCTCCTCCCTCACCTCCTCAGCACCTTGAGCCCTCATGGGTGAGTAGTGCGCTTAACAAATCCCCTGATTGATTGATTGATTAATATAAACCGACACCAGTTTCTAAATATAGCTTATATTTCTATGGATAAAATGACACCAAAACAAGACAAATCCATTTTAGAGAACTGGAGTTATGCATTTGTAAAGAATAGATCAAACAATGTGCTTTCTAGTGCCTAAAAAACAACAGTGCCAACTGAGGACATCTGGCCACACTTGACTGGTACCAAGTTACAATTTCATCGACTTGGCTAAGCGTGAGCTCCCGGTCAACTCCTGGAAGTGTCATTGTCAGGAAAAAGCTCTAGAGTTTGTGCGGGGTGAACCTGAAATTCAGGCAGGGTTGTGGTTCAAAGTCGGTGGCTTGACTCTCCTCAACAGGTCAGTCACCTTCTGCAGCCTTTTTCCAAAATTACCCCACAATTCTGAGTCTCCTTCTAGAAGTTCTCCTTTGGGACTCCAGTGGTCCACAACACCAACCCAAGGGTCTGGAAACTCTGAGATGGCCCTTGAGATGTTGGGGCTACATTTCCCAGAATGCACCTGGCAAAAAGTCCACTTGAAGCTGGACACCTGGGTCCTTGTTGGTACGGAAGTTGCAGGTGACGCTCTTTTAAACTATTGCTTTCAGGGAGTCCACTCCTTCACTTCTGGAAGTCAGGACTTTGTCTGAGCTGTAGTTCCTCACTGTGTAGAAGGTGCAGGCAAGCAGAGTGCGGTGTTTTGTGGTTCAGACCAGGGCTCCTGCAGGGCAGTCCTTCTTCCCTTTGTAGTTGCAGACAGTGATCTGAGTTACTGGGCTACTCTCCCATACTTATTCAGTGTTATTGGGCTGACAAGCAGGGGGCACCCCTGGCCAATGGGGTGCCGGCTGCCACACTCTGGGGTGATGACTTCCTGTGAAGTGTGGCAAAAATCAATCCCGAAAGCACTATTCTTTCAAAATCCAAAATGGAGAAAGTCTTGCCTTGGCGTTAACCTATGGCTAAGCCAATCCACTGGTGGGGCCTAATTTCCTTAACGTTCCCCTACCAGCCCCTCTGCTAATCTATTTACTGGGATCCCGTCCAGCTGGGGTGGCAGGACTTGAGGGTGAGTCTGGGTCTTGTCCTAACTATGATCTCTACCCACCAGATGTATCTTTGTCTCAATGCAGGTCACTTCACACCTCATTAAGGGACTGATTTAGGTCTTGGGAGAGAGAAATACTCCATCTCAAACAGAACGGATATCCCGGCTGCCGTATTACAATCCCATTATCTCCTTTGAAGATCGTAATATGGTGGATGGGCTATCCGTCATGTTTGTGACAGAGTATCACCACCGCCAAGACCTAAACAAGACCTTAAGGCAGCTTGGCCCAGCCTGGCAGAGGCTGGCCAATCAAAGAAGAACTGCTGGAAGGCTGGATGATGGCTCATCAGAAAAGCGATTTCTATTGCTTCTTTTCTGTGGTAGTTGTAAGACATTTAACAGTTACAAGTTGTTGGATGTATTCTATCATTTTAAGTCTAATAATTACAGTTATAGCTCTTTCCTAGCACTAATTATACTTTAATAATGTATTCCCATTTTAAACTATGGAGCTCATGTACTACAATGGGGAAAACTAAATTAGTGTTTTTTCGTTCACTAAGGCATATAACACACATTTCATAATGTTCCTGCTTATTGTTACAAGGCACCCTGCCCCTGGGGCACCTAGGGGAGACCTTAGGGGTGACATATATGCTGAAATAAGGTAGTTTGAAACTTTGGAAGTACTTTAATTCCAAAGTCAAATTTGCATATAAATTTACTTTAAAACCAGCCTGCTAAGCAAGGCTGGCTTCTAAAGTGACAGCAGGGCACACAGCAGTGCACACTAAATGCATTAAATCTGCTGGGCCTCTAAACTTACACACCCTACTATATACTAGGAATGTACAGGTAGGTTGTCATGCCAGATATAATTATGACTACTTTGCATATACCTTTAATCAGAGACCAGGCCCTGGGTCTCGTTAGCAGAGCCCAGGGCACCCTCAGAGTCAGGAAACCAGCATCTAGTAGTCAAAAGTGGGGGGAGAAGTGGGGGGACACAGCAAAAAGCTCTGGTTTCTCAAACATAGATTATGAGGTGGCCCTGGAAGAAGAGTCTAAGTGCTACCAAAAATATATGTCTCCCAAGTTGATGCTGGTCAGCAATCAAGCTTGGCCTGCATGCTTTAGTGAAATTCAGCAAACAAAGAGAGACGGTTGGAAAGACCCAGTGAAATGTCTCAAAAAAAGCCATGAAATATGGCAGGGTGGGAGTGTGTTACTAGAACAGGTAAGAATGGATGGCAAGTATGAGAATGAAGCAGAGGTATCCCGACATGGATGAAGAGGTTGTGCAAGTAAGTAGCAGTGCAAAATAAAGTTAAACAACAAATATATTTATTCCCTAAAAAGTGAAGGAAACAGGAGCTGCCATGTGAACGTAGTTAAATTGAGGTAAGGGAGTCTCTAAATGCCTGATCTAAGCATAAGTGCACAGGCAAATTACTTTCGTGAAATCTGTGCATTTTATATTGCCAAGTAGTCATGTTTTTCTTTTCTGGTATGATCAGAAATGCAATAATGCTTATTTCAGTTCTTGCCATAAAATCCCACATGAGAATCAATGATTTCTAAGTATGGGATTAAGCAAATGGTCAGAAGATATCCTCTTTTGTATTAATGAATGCAGTTGGTCTTTGAGGGGCACATGGTTTGCTGCTGCAGGAAATAACACTCTCATATCTTGTGACATACTATGATGTATTTAAATATGTATTGAGTAGCAGATCACAGCAATTGGGGCTTCCAATCTAGCCCTAAGGAAGGGGCAGTTTCTAAAGTAAATCGAACAAAACATATGTCACTACATCCGGCATAATTCAGACAGAATGATTGAAATAGGTTATCCAGAGAGAAGTCCTTGCTGCAAGAGACTTTTAGACACTAAGGCTGGTTAAGCGTGGTGGGTTTGGGGCAGCTAGCGAATCCTTTCCAATGATTTTGCTGCAGAAAATGTATGCTTAATCCCTAACAAATAACAATCTCGAAAAATAGAAAAGCACACACCATCCCACATATATTAGCTGCTAATGCAATTGATTACTTAAGAAAACAGGGGGGTAGAAAGAGAAAAATAATACCATGTCTCTCTGTTTTTAGATTTAATGCCCTCTTTGACGAATAATCTGTTATTCCTTATGCATAAGTGCTTTTTCCACAGGGAACAACAAATATAGACACAAAAGTCACACCTGAGGTTTCCTAGTTGAAAAGGGAACAAAGGTGAGTGAAACAGACACCTTTTAAGTTATCCTCACTTGAGCGCATTGGCAAGATTAAATCTGATAAAGTGGTCATTTGATCTGTGGTGTGATGTTCTGGGAGGACTCAGAGGCGATGCTTCCAGTATAAATGTAGGTGCCCTGCATGGATGGATTCACCAAGAGTTGGAACAGAGTATTGCTGCCAAATACTCAATATCATCTCATCTCTCAGTCATGAAGATTGATGTGGTGTTCCTGCTGGTGGGCGTTAGCGCTTGCTATGGTAACTAACTTATATTTTACAGAGTGCTTTGTAATGGTAATTAAACGATGATCTGCATTTAATTGTCTGTTAATGTGTTAACTGGCACCTCCTTTCACCTCCCACGCCTGCAGTTCCTAACAGAGTAGATTTATTGAACTTCCAAGGAAGTGGCATCATGCAAGTTGAATGATGGGAATTCGAAACATAGTAAGTGGGGGATACTGAGATTCACACCACCCATAGCATTACATGTTCACCAGTACAGCTCCCTGTAGTTCAGGCTTGCTGCCAGTGTCTGGTGCACTGGGGGTGAACTGTCAAGGGTTGCGCCCAGAGAGAAAGGGTTCCACATGCTGCAGGTATTTGGAGTAGAAGGTTTGCAGTTTATTTCCCATTTCCAGGAGTTACTTTCTAAATTTCAAACAGGCAGCAGATTTTCCTGAAACCTGTCAGAAAATGACGGCACAGTATAATTATCATAACTGCATCCAGACCGGAACAGACTGTGTTAGTCCGTACTCTGCAGCGTTCTGTTTAGAGGTGACGCAATGCACCAAGAAACATATATCACAGCCTGGAGAGAGTTATTCCAAGTAGACAGTTCTTTGGTGAAGTCTGTCCGAAGGTGGCAGTCAGGATTAGTATACATTTCTAAGCCCGTACAGACATTTTAAGCCTAGCTCCTTGCCCTGACGCCACCAATAGCAAATAAGAGGGAGATCAAGGGCAAAAGATAGGATGAGAAGTCAAACGTCCAATGTCAGGGATTAGAAGGTGTGTGATGTCACTTTATATCTAGTATTTTAGTGAATCGATATCCACGAAAGGGTTGCATGTTTTCATGAAGAAAGTATGTAGTATTGAAAGGGCTAATGGCAGATTCATAACTAACTTGCATAGAAACCCAATAAACATAAGGCCCCAAAAAGGCACATATACCAATTTCTGAGCCAATAAATTTGAATCTGATTATATGACGAAAGGTCCACATGCTCTATAAAGCCATAACTTCCAATATATTGAATTGATTATTACTAATTCTTTAAGGATGCTAAAGTGATCCTAGAACTGATAATGGATAGTATATCCATGGCGAACAGCTGCTTTTATCATTAGGCTTACTTCTTACCCCTCAAGCTTGTTATTAACTCTCGCAGCCCTTGTTACACAGGATTTCACTGAAAATGGAGTTTCCAACTGAGTTCCATGTTACCAATTTCAAACAAATTCAATATTTTATGGACAATAAACAGGAATAATTCCAAAAATGTTGTTGTACTTTATGGAATCAAAACGAATGATCTGCATGCACAGTGTCCATTCCCTGATAATTATGATATGAACTGTAGTTCAGAAGCAAATCACTCAAATGATCTCCTACAGAATATGTTATCACTACAGGCTCTATAGAAGTATCACTTCTATTCAATCATGCATCCTTTTTACATTTAGAATAGCTTTTAGCAGCTAACTGTTACATACATTGTTTTCAAAATAATGTTTGTGTTATAAAGAATGTTTTAAGCCGACCAACTGATGTTATGACTTGACCTCTAATGCTTTTAGAAGGATAATGCTGTTTATATTCTGGACCAATGTGTGTATATAAGGATTGATACATCAATTCTAAAAGTAAGTGAGTGAATGTGTGAAAAGAAAAATATATGTTGTTGACTACACAAATCTATTTGCGTTCGAGTATTTGAACAATACCAGTAGCAACACATTGTAGACTGAAGTCTTGTGTTTATATTTTTGTTCTAGGTTTTGTTCGCCAACATGGTGGTCATGATTATGTTAATCAAACCGAGGATAGTACAGTTCATAGCATAAAGGGGGTCATTCCGACCCTGGCGGTCATGGACCGCCAGGGCCGGGGACCGTTGATGCACCGCCAACTGTCTGGCGGTGCATCCAGGCCAATTCTGACCGCGGCGGTAAAGCCGCGGTCAGAAAAGGGAAACCGGCGGTTTCCCGCCGGTTTTCCCCTGGCCTGAGGAATCCTCCACGGCGGCGCTGCAGGCAGCGCCGCCATGGGGATTCCGACCCCCTTCCCGCCAGCCTGGTTCTGGCGGTTTTGACCGCCAGAACCTGGCTGGTGGGAACGGGTGTCGTGGGGCCCCTGGGGGCCCCACAAAGATTTTCAGTGTCTGCATAGCAGACACTGAAAATCGCGACGGGTGCAACTGCACCCGTCGCACCCTTTCCACTCCGCCGGCTCCATTCGGAGCCGGCATCCTCGTGGAAAGGGGTTTCCCGCTGGGCGGGCGGGCAGCCTTCTGGCGGTCGCCCGCCCTCCCAGCGGGAAACTCAGAATTACCGCAGCGGTCTTTTGACCGCGCGGCGATATTCTGACGGCGGGACTTTGGCGGGCGGTCTCCGCCGCCCGCCAAAGTCAGAATGACCCCCAAAGTGTCCTGTAATAATGACTGAGGTCCTCAAAGTAAATGCATGCACTAAAAATCAAAATCTAATCAAAATCATATTAGAAGGAAATCACTGAAATGATCTCTTACAAGTTATTGTGTCACTGTTGGTAACACAGAAGTAGCTCTGTGATCCAGTTACACGTGCTTTGTGTACTTAGTACAATGTTTTCAGCTGAATGTTAAGTCTTTAGAATAGTAAATTTGGTGTTCAGTCATTCCTAAACCCATAAAGTGGAAATGGAGAGATTGAAGAATAGTGTCAGAATGCCATATTTTTTAATGTAGTGTGGGATAGTTCATAGATTTTATGTCTGGCCAATGGAGATGCTCTGTTGTATAATTTAGGCTCATTCTATTTGGACATAACAATCTTATGGCCAATATGGCAATTACCCACTTGTCCTACCAAGTAATCTTTGGTCATTACTGGTAATGACCAAAGATTACTTAAAGGTGTGGGACTTTTATAACTTTACTGCTTCAACGTGATCTTGATATTGAACAATGTATTGTCTGTATTGTTTTAAAGTATATCCAAAGCAGTATCTGAGAGAGTGTAGGTGAAAGGAAAATATATAACGTGCTTACAAAAAATGTAATTGGCTTTATCCCACACTGCAGCATATTTCTGAGAGAGGCACTTACACGCTTTTATTATTGTTTCAGGTCATGTACGCCCACCCAGTGGTGGTAATGTCCCCAACACAAACTGTCTTGAAACAATTCTGGTAAGTTCCACAATTTAAAAGGTGTTGCTGATAGCAATACTTGAAAAAAGTGAACATTTTAAATTAGTGTATTGTGTGTTAACTAATTTGTAGCTTCTATCGGGATCAATTTTTGTGAGATTTCAAGTTCTGAACTGTTTGAGAGATCATTTTATAAGTAGCTCCATGCAAAGAGGGGAGTGTTCAGCGAAGCCTATAAAGTGCTATCACATTTGCTAAGAGTAACTTCAATGAATAACATTCACTGAAAATGAGGATATGTGTCCTAATACAACATTCTCAAAAGTGAGATTTTGATGTAGATGTCCATATAAAGTGTAAACCCTTTAAAAGTTTTAGGAAGGACGTATTTTACCTAATGTGTCACATATGCTTGATTCATATAGGAAATGTCACTGTTTAATTTCGAATTCTGTTGTATATTGAAATTCTAATAAAAAATGTTTGTGAAAAAAGGTGTAGTCGGGATATGCTACAAAGATGCACACAGAGACACTTAAGCATCATATTAACACGCATTGACACATTAACTCCATCCCCAATAATGTTATTCAGACATTTATAATTTAGACATCAGAATGATGCATTAGTGATGATCCTTGGATTTAACATCAAAGACTACGTTATATAGTATGGCACTATGCATCCCTATCCAGATAGACCAGATGACTAATGCATGATAAATAAACTACTTTTACATATTTTTGTTTTATTCTCTTTTAGAAAAAAGATGTGAAAAACCTTCTGGCTGCCCTACAAAACCTTTTCTGCTCTTACAAAAACTGCAAGGTAAAGATATTCTCTTCTCACATTTTGATTCATAGTTACTGTTCACTATTTCCATGAACAGCTCCTCTGGAACTGTGCTGTCTCCACTCAGAGGTTTCAGTGTCTCTGGGGACATTTACATATATATTTATATATATATATCGCTGTCTCCCTGAGGAAATGCTTCCCACAGAGGAATCCACACTACATGTCATTACCTTTCTCTGTAATGGTTGTTAGTCTTCTATGATAGCCCTGTCTGGAATACCTAACTAACAATGAAAGAACCACATCAGTGCCCACTTCCTGACTGCTCCTTCCCATATCCGGTATTCTTTCAATATTGAATAATCAAGTGTTTCTTGGTGCCTAAGTAATTCCTCTGACAATAATAATCATTATCGCTAGCTCATTAATTAGTGATGTGTTACATCACTGAGTTGATTCCTTTTCATAAAAAAATGTTGTGTGCATTTTAGTTCAACAGCTTGAATTACATCTTGTCCATTCAAACTTCTGTCATCCCAAGAGAAAAAAATGGAGTACCCTTAGCACACTGGATTCTATTACTAATTGTTATTTCAGCCCTATAAAATGCTAGACTGGCAGGATTAGCAATTAGTAACAACCCTGATTAGTATAATTACCTCTGGCATTCTTTCAGCCAAAATTCCAAAATCACATCACTGCTTTCAGATGAATTATCCTGATATCTATGCCTTATCACTTTCCACATGAACAAAATTCCACCTAGTATGCTCAAAAATTTCTTCAGTTTTATTCAATTCTACTCAATGGTAAATAATTGTCTTCACATAACTCTCCCTTGTGAAGTCTCCTTTCAAAGCACCAAGTGCTCCAAAACCATGGACTTTCATTTTAGGGGTTAGAGTCCACAAGTCTGACCTACGCTGAATTGTGTGTCACTTTGTGTAACCTCTGCCAAATTATTTTCCATGCTGCGTCCACTACATCTCACTGTTTACCACCTGGAGTTCCTTTCACCACTCTTCGTCCTCTGTTCCTTTTGTGTGCCCTGAAACTCACTGCATAGCTGGGCGTGCCAGACACCTTATCGCTAACCACATTTAGTGCTTTGCATCTCAATTCTGGCCATTCTGTGTGTTCTACACCCAATTGCACACAATTCCAGTTTCCCCACAGTAGGGCGTCTCCCACTTTATGTACTTTAAAAACCAGTGCCTTAGAAATGATGTACCCTAGCAGTTAAAAACAATATTTGTTTGGGCCCTACAACTCAGTGGCTGTAACTCTGTGCCCCTCTACCAGAATGTGTTTCCTGCAACTAAACAGACGGATCCATTAATCTGTTTACTCTGTTCACAATGTGAATTACATTATTTAACATATGTATAGTTATTCACAAATCTGTAAAACACTGATGTTAGTGTGAATCATTTTAAAATCAATTTATGAATCCAATAGCAAATGTTATTATGTTTAGCTCATGAATGATAACCAACTGTGAACCCTCCTCAGAACCCAGAACTGATTAAAAAACTCTTTAATTGTTTCTGTGGAGGGTTGGCAAGATTTTCCTTATTAATTCATAACAGTAAAACATGTTGACGGCCTTATATAAAATGAAATAATACAAACATATTCACAACTATGATCGCTTTAAAGAATTGATGTTCAGAATTTATTGTGAATAGCCACAAAAGAACCACAGGCGCTTTGCTTTGTAATTAAATTTGCAATACTTTTGCTACAGACGAAATGATCATTCTTTAATGCGAGAAGCTGTACTAAGGGACCCCAATTCCCATCATTCTTTGCCAGGCACCTGAGGAGGTGAGCCCTCCAGTGCGATATAATACAATTGACATCTCTGCAACCCATGATGTGAGAAGCTGCACAGTTGGGCTCCAAGCCCCACCACCCTTTGCCAATGACTATAGTGCTATTGTGTAGGAAAGTTGCCTTGTTCTACCTTGGCTACCCCCACTTTTGGCCTGTTTGTCAGTGTGTTTGACTGTGTCTACTGGGATCCTACTAACCAGGAACTCTGTAGTTATGCTCTCTCCCCTAAATGTAATTGTTGGTAACTGGTATCACTGTATTTCACCCACAATTGGCACACTGGTGTCCCATTAGAAGTCCCTAGTGCATGGTGCCTAGGTACCCAGGGCATTGGTGTTCCAGGGGATCCCAATGGGCTACTGCATATATTTTGTCACCCATAAAGAGCCCAAGCAAAGGGTTCTGCAGGACTGCCACTGCAGCCTGCAGCCTGCGGCCTGCGTGAAAAGGTGCAAACACCCTTTCACTGCCACTTTTCACTACACAAGGTTACTTATAAGTCACCCCTATGGCAGGCCTTCCAGCCCAGAGGGCAGGGTGGAAAGTACCTTGTGTGAGGGTACCCCTACACTAGCAGAGATGCCCCCACGAACTCCAGGTCCATTTTCCAGGACTTCATGAGTTCAGGGACGCCATTTTACTCATGTACTGTTGGAATCATACCCCAAGGCTTTTGCAAGCTTTGGTTGTATGACTCCATGCACTCTGGGAGCGCCTTAGAGGATCCCCAATATTGCCATTACAGCCTTCTGAGGGTTTCCAGGCAGCCCAAGATACTGCCGCCTCCCAGACAGGTTTCTCCCCTCCTGTTGCTTGAGAAGCTCAAGCCCAGGAAGGAAGAACAAAGGATTTTCTTTGGGAGAGGGGTGTTACACCCTTTCCCTTTGAAAATATGTGTTGCAGGCAGTGGAGCAATATCCTCCCAGGCCACTGGAAATGCTTTGAATGGCACACTTGGTGCCCTCCTTGCATAAACCAGTCTACACCGGTTCAGGGACACCGAGTCCCTGCTCTGGCGCGAAACTGGGCAAAGGAAAGGGGAGTGACCACTCCCCTGTCCATCACATCCCGGGGATGGTGCTTAGACCTTCTCCAGAGGGTCCCTGGGTTTTGTCATCTTGGAATCAAGATTGACAGGGAACTCTGGGAGCATCTGATTGGCCAGTGCCAGCAGGTGACGACAGAACCCCATCCTGATAGGTGGTCACTCAGCTAGGTGACCAATCCTCCTTTCAGGGCTATTTAGGGTCTGTCCTTTGGGTGTCTTCAGATTCGGATTGCAAGACTCCAGCAGGCATCCTTTGCACCCTCTACCTCTGACTGAAGAAACTGCATCTGGACTCTTCAGGACCCTACAAGCTGCAACAAAGAAGCAAGACGCCTTCTGCAACATTGGATCTCTGAGGTCTTCCAGCAAGTGCAACATAGCGAGCTTTGCGTGTGCTAAAGCTTGTTTGCGGACTCCGATGACACAAACCTGACGGCAATCCTCCATCAGGCGTTGGACATCACCTGCAGCCTCCAGGAACCCAACTTCATCTTATTGGGTGCAGTGCTGACTCTTCTTTTCACCTGTGGTTCACCTTTTGCCACTTCATCCAGGTTGGTACAGTCTCCTGCCCTTCCTGGATTCTCCTGTGGTTCTTGGACTTGGTCCCCCTTTTCCACAGGTCCTTTGGTCCAGGAATCCACTATTGGTGGCTTGCAGTTTCTTCTGGGTTTTGCACTATTCTTCTTTACTTCTCTGTGTGTTCTGGGAAACTGTGATTTACTCCTGTTTTCCTGGTCGCTGGGGTGGGTCGTGGTACTTACCTTTGGCCTTTACTAGTACTCCCAGTTCTTCTCTACACACTACACTTTCCTAGGTGGGGGACTGACTTGTGCATTCCACGTTCTTAGTATATGGTTTGTGCTACCCCAGGCCCATTTCTAACTATTGTGATTTTCACTATTTGCTTTGTTTTCTAACAGTTTTTTGGCCTATTTCTGCATACTAGTGTATATATTTGTGTATTACTTAAGAGAGTATAGACTCTCTGGTATTTTTGGTATTTGTGCCACCAAAATAAAGTACCCTTATTTTGGTAACACTGAGTGTTCTCTTTCATGTGTGTAAGTACTACATGTTAAAACAGTGGTATTGCATGAGCTTTGCAGGTCTCGTATAAAAGGCTTGGCTGCTCATCCACAGCTACCTCTAGAGAGCCTGGTTTCTAGACACTGACTACACTACACCAATAAGGGATTCTGGACCTCGTATAAGGTGTAAATACCATAAGTAGCCACTTCACACCAGGCCAGCCTCCTACACATTGATGTCCCTGCAGTGCCATGGCTACACCTGTACAAAAGGCAGGGTCAAGGGCCTGCCTGCCCCTGTCAAAGCCAGGATAAGGGAGCACATGACTACTAGCTCCCTTGAATGTGTTATTACATCTACTTAACAATGGATGATATTTGTTCCATAAGGTACTGTTTGATTCCCCCACCTCTACTATAACAGGTTTCTTCCCCTAAATACTGTGTTATTGGTGCAGTTTCTGTGATTGTGACTGTAACTGGTTCTGCAGCTACGGTAAAAAGCAAAACAACCTTCACCCTCAGGATCTTCAGGAGCAGGAAAAAGACAAATAAACACACTGCGGAACAATCTGTAGCGGAGGTTATAGATAATTTACTCAAGGAGGCAGAATGGTTGTTGAATGAGCATTGTGTGATGGCTGACAAAGATATTTGAAAATTAGAGTCCCCAAAGCACTTCCATCTCAACCTCTAACTAAGCAAACCTTGACAGAACTAGCCAATGACAAATGATTACAACCAGTCTACAGAGGGCCCAAAGACAATTTAATCAGATGTGGAGGCTGTCTATCTCTAATCCCATACCTCGTTTGTAGTAATAGGTTTTCACCCTTGCAGAATCAAGAGTGCAGAAAACCCACAGTTTAGGATTCAGCCCCATGTCAAAACTACATACTCTAGTCCTCCATAGAAGTTGGAGAACTTGACAAGCCTTTAGAAAAAAAAGAGCTGACTTAAAGCAAACTATGGTGATGTTGATTGATTTATTTTGTAGTCAGACCCCAGGCTTAATATTGAATGTCCAATCTACAATTGATATCAGTAATAGCAAATGCCTTAATACTTCTGTGCCTAGTATAGATAGAGCTTTACATAGCAAGAGAATGATGACTGAGAAAGCTAACACAGCAGAACATGTGTTTTATACAAATGAGAGAGGAATAGTGGGTAGCATCAATACCACACATGATACTTGAATTAGATGCTAACAATGAAAAGTCTCTGGTGATGGAAATGGTAAAAATGTATCAGATATTTATGATCCCTCAGGGCTCAACTGCATTACACACCTATAAACCCAATGAAATGGCCCATGATCGCTAAGACCCATTTTTTTATGCACTGATCAAGGAGGAATGTTAACAGTTTTAATTGTGATTTATCTCCCCTCATTTGGATTCACACACCTAGAGCTAGCAATGCCTCTGAGAGTGAGGTCTATATTATTAAAGCCCTTAAGCAAGTTTAGTTGAAGAATGGGGTTTTCTATCATTTAATCGGACATAATTGGTGTGAAACACTATCCACACCCTAGTGGAGGTTGGGATTATATCAAGATGAACCTTGCCTACCCTAGATTAGCTAAGGGATTAGTCACGCGTGGCCTGAGGACCGATCCTCCAATTTAAAATGGCCACCAAAAGTGACAAACTCCCTCACCAAAGAATGCTTTGAAACCCTAATGTCCAACTGCTGACACCGTAGAACAGGTCCCAGGTGGAGCACACTGATTTATAAGGAAGGGGATTACCACATCTAATAATGTCCATCTTTAATGTATTAGTTATACCGCAGTTGGGAAGTACGTACTATTGATGATTTATTTCAAGGAAATCAATCCTGTGACTCGAAAATGGTGTCTAAATTAATGGGTACCTCTTCTACACCCTTAGCCTCAGATTATTGCACCCCATGCTGACCATGTGGTATGTCCAAGTTTATATTTTGAGATTAAATATATTTATAACCCCTCAATCATTAACTGTACTCCTTTTGTTCAGTCTAGTGTGGGAAACGTTGATACTGTTGATATTATGCTGGATAATAAAGTGAGCAGATTGTGTAAAACCTAGAAACATCATTATTATAAGCTGGAACGTTGTCAGCTTAAAATCAAAACGGTCACATAAAGATTGAGGACATTTTACATCTCTATGATAAGATGGAACGTTGTCGGCTTACAATCAAAACTGTCACATAAAGATTGAGGACATTTTACAGGTAGCTTTGTTTTCTGTTTATTCTATGAACTATGAGCTACTGATAGTGCTTATAGGTTGGACTATGGTAACTTCCAAGTTGCAGATGAATATTCAAGTGCAGCCAGGTTTCTGGTGGTTTGGGCATGTGTCTGAGAAACTCCCTACATTGTGATATCTGGAAACGTTTACTGCTCTTCAGAGATACTGGGAAGAAGAGAATTAATAAAGACAGCTGGATTACACACAAAAAAGCTCTGTGGGTGGCTAAGATACTTTGGGATATACTTCATGGACAAATTGGTGCAAGAAGCCAAGGATAAAAATTCTAAGCAGTTCTTGCATCTGGACACCCATGGAGGCAAGAGTGGCATAATAAGCAAGAGGCGTTTGTGCTAGCTGGTGAGCCGTTGGCTCACTTCAGAGCGCTTTACTCCAAGGAATATTAAGAATTTTCTTGCTCCATCTTCTGTGGGCAATCCTCTGATCAATCACCATCTAACACTAAACAATAAATTTTTCCCTAGCTGACAATGCAGCAGCCCTCATGGCCCACAAAACATGGTCTCACAAAGATCGAGGAAAGTATCAACCCATCAGCTTAATAGACAACGTGCAAAACATACTCTGCAAGCAGGTCTGGATAAGCCTATATCCTGAATATCTGTGTACTCAATGATAAGCCACCTCCAAGCAGGCTTTAGATCAAAAACTAGCATGAAAGACCAGGCCTTCTTAATTCAACTGATTAGGTGTAAGACCGTGAATATAGGGAAGGGTAGCCTATACATCACCTTTGTTGATTTGCAAGCGGTATTTGATACAGTCCAAATGGCCAAGCTTTGGCAGGTTCATAGTGATATGGAGATTCTGCTAGACATGGTAACTAGGTGGTTATATACTGGCAACTACGCATGGGCCTGTAGTGACCCTAATAGAGAACTTACAAAGAAAATAGAAATCAATCAAGGGGTCCAACAGGGTTGTGGTTTGGCATCAACAATATACACCTCTCAAAATGACTCTACAATGATGGATGGACTGAAAATCCAAGCATTATTTTTTGTTGATGATAGACTTTTGATTTCAAAAACACAGAAAGGCCTCCTTACTTTGATTGAGAGATTTAGCCAGTTTTGTGGGACTAATGGCTCTGAATTAAATGTCTTAAAAATGAAACTAATGACTTTTACTATTAAGGATGCACACAAGTAGATAGTACGAATGGGTACTAATTATAGGAAGATTCAACAACTTTGGTTAACCAGGTATAGGACTGTCTGTTAAGGACAGGTGGGGTGAGCAAATTGAGCAAACAGGTGTTGTTTAAAGCATAGGGCAACCGCCATTGTCAAGTTCTTTAGGGATTGTAAAAATTACCCAGACCCCCCCATACTAAAGGTTTGTAGAGCTCAGGCTGTTAGTGCTGTGATTAATTGATCCGAAATGTGGGTCCATTGTGGAGTTGAAGCTCTTTTACCACCAGAGAGTTCCTTTATGCATTCCTTATTAAGGCTCCCACAGAGCTGTCCTCTCTTCCACTTGCATTTAGACCTAGGTGTTCAGGAGATAAATGACCACACCAGATTGAAACCCGACTTGTACTGGATTTAAGTGTGGTCTATCAAAATACTAGCTCACCACAGAGCTAGACTTCGCAATGTGATCAGTAGAACCCAGGTGTTAAAATATCCCCTGGCTAAAGTACATACAAGATTGGATAAATAATCTAGCCTTGAGAGAGCCATGGGAGATTCTAACCTCTATTACCCCTAATACACGCCTAATTGTAAAAAAAATATTTTAGAAGATGTCCTGAACAGAAGAGTGAACACTCCATCTTGGGGGAGTTTAACGGACACTTTTATAAATATGAAGGTTGATTTTTATTTTGAGGAATTCCTAGATTTGTTTTTATCACCTCTATCTAGGAAATTGCACATCCAGTTAAGGCAGGGTACACTTCCTCTGGCCTCTCTCACAAGATATTGGTTGAACCTAAAGTTTAGCCAAGGTACATGCTCTGCTTGTAATTTAGGTCAAGAAAATGTTGAACCCATTCTTTCTTTTTTTGACCTGCGTATAGCTATCTGCAGTTAAAATGTATTAAATGCTTATTGTTGTCATTTTGGCTTAAGCAGTACTGGGAGTCCTTGAGGGTTGTAGAGCAAATACAATCCCAATGATTGTGATCCATGACTTCAGTTTTTTCTATACTGCATGGTTGGTAAGAATAAAGCCCTTGGAGGCACATATTTACAACCCCCTGCTCAACCATGGAGTCACCTTTTTGGACGCTCCGGCAGCACAGACTGTGATCCAAATCTATGAAGCCATGCAAAACCACTTTGCTTGGCTTTGACTGGCCTCATAGATACTGGAGTAAGGCAAGGAAGCACAAGTCACTGCTTGCCTTAATCTGCACCAGGGGGGCGTTAAATGAGCGTTGCATTGTGTTTTCCCACACAACTTCCATGGGTTTTGACGCATTCCCTGATTTTACAAGGACATATAAACCTGGGAATATGTCAAAATCTTTCACCTCCCCAGGGCAGGCGTAATGAGAAGATATATTTTATTTCTTGTTGTTGTTTCTTCTTTCTATGTGTGCTACATTCTGCAGAACAAAGAGAAGTGATGATTTCTTTTTGAAAAGCAAGGAGGACCTTGCACTGTGATAGAGATTGGGAATGTCAGCATTGGACGTTTTTTTAATTCATTTTAATCTAGTATTTTCCACCTGTCTTTTATCTGTATTGAATTCTATGTTGCTGATGAATCTGTGAAATTCAAACTGGCAAATTAATAAATATACTGGGATCAAACTTACATTTGCTTTAAATAATATTAAACTTTTTTTCCTAATTAATATCTATTGCAGTGGTGTAGCATTAGTCCCTACAGCCTCTGCGGTTGCGGGGGGAGGCAAGATCCAGCATGCCCAGGGTGTAACAAAAGCCGGTTAAGCCTGAATATTTCTAAGATATATAAGGCTAAGGGGCCCCTCATCACATTCTGCAGCGGGCTCTATCATTTTGTGTTACACCACTAATATACTGCAGAAGCATGAATAAGTATCCAGTCTCTACCTTTACGTTTGCTTGATAGATTTTTAACCTTTTTTAGCAAGTATTGTCTTATAATTATTTGGGGAGACTTCAATATGTCATTTGAACCATGTGTGCTGGTAACAGATTTAGCAAAGGATGAGGATTGCTATTGGGGCATCCTGGAATTAACTGCACCTCTGACGACAGAACTTAACAGGTCAGCACTGGGACTTGTTGAGCTCACAATATTATATGGTCTATGGGCTTACAACGGCCATTTCCCCTCAGAGAGGCACATATAGTAGCAATATTATTTTTTACTTCTTGATGTATGCCTAAGGCAAGAATTGGTTGACATAATGGTCACATGAAAGTGGCCATAACCCTGGGTCCTCCATTTAACTGTATCTTTGATTGATGATTTATCATACACCGCGAACTCTGGAGGCAATGAATAAGTTATCACTACCAATAGAAGGAATGTAAAGTGGGTGGATATAGATGGCACCCCAATGGTCATTGTATCATTCTATGAACTTGTAATTTACATTGCTTCCCTCTACCATGCTTGTGTAGGCACAATAACCTGAAATAACGTTTTTGAAAGATATCAGAACAGAGACAGTAGTAGTTTGATTGTGACTGTTGGACAATTAAGAGCCTATTGGTTACTGCTATTAAGCAGGGGAGGGGGCAAAGTTAAATAGGAACTAACAGGAAAAGCTTACAAAAAAAATTCAAAGGAGCAATGTTTACATACATACATAAATATGTTGAAACATTTTGGTTCACAATAAATGCAGTGGGGGGCATAAGAATGCTATGAGATAAGAAGTTCCTATCCAGTGAAAAGAATGGGTTGTGCATCTTAAAGCTCTTTATAGTGATTATTTAGAAGCTGACAATCTTAATGCTCAAATAGAATTTCTTTATGGCCAGCAAAAGAACACTTTTACCTTTGCTATTACTTTGACATGTTCTGAAATGTTATCAGTTGTTACCTTATTTAAATGCCCTCTCAAATACCATAGGAACAGGCGGTCTGGTACGACACTCATGGAAGAGTGCAAAAATAGTACTACCAATTGTTATACAAGGATGTTGTAATATACCTGGCAACTAGCAATCAATCAGTTTGATTGATAATATGCAGTAGATATTCTTCACCCTGTTCTCAATAGGCTCATAACCTGGATTATTGAAAACGAGATTTTGAATCCATACTAGGCCATATTTAGACCAAAGACAAGTATGGTTGAATAGATCTTTTGCTTCATTTTGGACTAAATGAAGGACTGTGGACATTGGCCTGAGCACCTTATATGTTGCTTCTTCGATTTACAGGGAGCTTTTAACATGGTCATGGCCCCAGAGTGAAACTATGGAGGGTACCTGCAGAGATAGAAGTTTCTTCAGACTTGTTGGATTTTGTAAGAAGGATTTACACAGACAATTATGCTCTGGTCCGGCAAAATCAAACAATCAATCAATCAATCATGACATTTGTAAAGCACAGCGATATCACCCCTAAGGGTATTAGGGTGCTGAGGGTGCCATGCCTCTGTCAAAAATCCACGTCTTGAGTCTCCTTTTGAAGTCTGCCAGGGAGGGAGCTTTTCAGAGGAGTGGGAGCAGGCTATTGCAGGACTTGGCTGCTGTGTAGGAGAAGGAGCTGCCTCTGCTGCAGCTGCAATGGATGCAAGGGGTTTGTGAGAGGTTTGGCAAGGTGGAGCTTAGTTGTCTTGCTAGGACGTAGAAGTGGTTGATGTGGGATGAATAGGTTGTGGAGATCTTTGTATGCAAGTGTAAGGATTTTAAATTGGCATCTCTTCTGGATGGGGAGCCAGTGGAGGTTCCTGAGGTGTGGGGTGATGCGTGACTGCTTGGGGAGGTTGAGGATGAGCCTGCCTGCAGTGCTCTGAAGAGTCTGGAGTTTTAAGCAGCTGGGAGGACACTTGAGTGTAGAGAGCATTGCCATACTTGAGGTGGCTGATGACCAGGGCATGCATGACTGCCTTTTTGGTATATGTAGGGATCCATATGAAGACTCAGCGGATCATATGGAAGATGTAGAAGAAGAAGGAGGCGACTTAGTTTACTTGTCGATTCATGGATAGTTGGCAGTCGAGGATGATGTTGAGGCTTCATGCGGGGTCTGATGGAGATCGCATTGGTCGGAATTCTGCTGCCCGCCAGTTGTGGTCCCATATGGAGGTGTTCTTTACAAAGATCAGGAATTCAGTTTTGTTGGTGTTTAGTTTGAGTGAACTGTTTTTGATCCATGTTTCTACGTTGGTCATGGCATTGCGGAAGTTGGATTTGGCGCTGTGGGGGGTCTTCGATGAGTGAGATTATTGGAGTGTTGTCATAGAAGGAGACTATATTGAATCCTTACGATCTGTCTATGTCTGTGAAGGAGGTCATGTAGTTGTTGAAGAGGGTTGGGCTGAGAGAGGATCCCGGGGTACACCACAGGTGATTTATTTTGGGTGTAGAAGTAAAGGAAAGAAATTGGATGCTCTGCATGAGGCCTGAGAGAAAAGAGGTGACCCACTTAAGGGAATTCCATTGAATGCCTATGTTGTGGAGTCTGTTGAGGAGAGTGTTGTTGGAGAGTGTATTGAACACTGCAGAGAGGTCAAGAAAGATCAGAGCTTCTGGCTCTCCTTGGTCAAGGAGGGTCCTGATATCGTCTGTGGTGTCAATCAGTGCATTCTTCGTGTTGTGGTTGGCCTTAAATCCTGATTGTGAGGTGTCGAGAAGGTGGTTTCATTCGAGGTAGTCGGTCAGCTGTAGGATGATGGCTTTCTCAAGCACAATGGCCGAGAAGTGAAATAGGGAGCTCAGTCTGTAGTTTTTGAGGTTGCTGGGGTCATCAGAGGGTTTCTTTAGGATGGGACTGACCTCTGCATGCTTTCATTCGTCCGGGAAGATTGATGTGGAGATGGAGGTGTTGAGGATAGGGGTTAGTTCCTTGCTAATAGCAATGGCTCTGAGGTTGAAAATCCATTGTGCTCTTTTTGCTGTCTTGATATGGTGGTGGTAGTTGTTGAGGGTTGCCTTGTAGGTGACTCTGTTAGAGGGGGCGTTGGTCACGTGCATTGTTTCTCAAGTTGGTGGAAGTCACATGTGGAGATTTGAAGTGTACCATCTCACTGGCTTGGCTGTATTGTTGGGTTTAGTTGGTTTCATTGGGGCGACTCTGTTGGAACAGTTGGTGATCCGAGAGGAGAGGTTTTTGACAGCCTAGTTGGGATGGAGGTATTCCATGGGCTTGGGTTTAGTGGTGCCTATGGCCTGTGCCCATCGGGTCTTAGTTACCTTGTCACAGCTTCGGTGGGGGTGCTAAGGTGCTTTGAGGTGGTGTTCTGGGAAATGGAGATGGTGAAGCAGATGATAACGTGGTCGGTCCTGGTGAGTTCAGTCACATGGGCGAAAATGATCTGTTGCTAGAAGTGAAGATGGCATCCAGTGTGTATCCGGCTTTGTGCCTGGGTTTGGTGACCAGTTGGGTGAGGCCGATGTTGCTGAGGTTTTTCATGAGGGAAGTGGAATTGGTGTCGCTGGGATCGTTAAGCTGGAAATTGAATTTGCCCAATAGGAAGCACTGAAGGGAGTCAATGGTGAGGTAGGCAGTGAGGTTGGCAATGGAGTTGCAGAAGGCTGGGCGTGGTCCTGGTCGCCTGTATGCAAGGCTGCCTCACCCCCTGGTGTTAGTATCAGTCTGCAGTTAGATCGTCGTCAGTGATGGTGCATTGGATGGTTTCCTTGAAGATGATGGCGATGCTCCCGCCATATTTGTTGGTGAGATCTCGGTGTACTAAGTTATAGCCATCAGGGGTAGCAGTGGCAATGTCTGGGTCTGAGGAAAATGATTGCCATGTTTCAATGATGAAGGTGATGTTCGGGTCGTTGGTGGTGATGGTGTCCCAGATTTACATGGTGTGTTTACATAAGGAGCAGGCTTTCAGCAGGATGAAGTGGAGTTGTGCTTGGTTGTTTGTAGTCTTCTGTGTAGGTGCAGTGCAGGCATTAGTGAGTACAGGTGGGTCTGTGTTCCAGAAGAAACAACAAACTGTCCAAAGGATAGATGTTAGAAGGGCTGATTTTAGCTTTTACCCATATCCTCTTCATTAGTTTACTCTCTGATGATGATTCTTTATTAATATGTAGATCCCAGAAAGGGCTTCAAATTTTGGTACAGAGGTTTGCCACTTTTAGGAGCAATGATGTCTTGCAGATTAACACACCGAAGACTAAATTTAATCCCCATAGAAATTTCAGAACTAAAACGAGGCTGAGAGCGATCTTTTTGGAGAAAGTGATGGTGTTCGATTATGTTGACATCACACTTTCCGAATCTCAAACATGGCCTGCGCAAATTTAGAAAAGCACATTGATACTGAAACATAGAGGATATGCAATAGTCAGGTTTGCAAAGCACACAGCAACTTTCACTGTGTTTTTGTCTCTCAACATTATAGAGCAAAGGCAGTTAATTCTGCCATGTATGGTTCATATTTATGGTGGCATAGTGCTGCAGAGTCCCTCGGGAAAACCCAAAAATTATTTTGTGAGATACTGATTGAAACTTCCCCATAACTCCCCGCTAACTCCCTGCTATTGCCATTGTGATTAGACTGGGACTTAAAAACAATAGATAGAGATGCTAAGTTAAGGCACATTTTATATTGGTTTCAAATCTTGTGAGTGAAGAGATAGAACCATATAGGCAGCGGCTGTATGACGTCATTTCAAAACCACAAGAGCTCAAGATACTTTGGCTGATGCACATAAAAATAGTTTAGAAAATCTTGGGTTGAGTGAGTCTTCGACTTCATCTATTACATCCAGAGCCTACAACATTGTGAAAGAGAGGTTCTGGTACTTGGTCTCTGAGAAACAACAGACCTCCCTACCCCTAGGCAGATAGACTAATTGTTTTCTATCTCAGAAATGTGACTATATATTCAAACCATTTTTGGATTATATGAATTCTTCCTCATCCAGAACTTGGTACATAAAGTTTAGATTTGGCATCCTTCTCATAGTATCCTTTATGTGTATGTTGATGCCCTCTGAACTTCAGTGTACCCTGTGTCCTGTTTTCCACCAATTTGAGAAAACAGAGGGACATGTTTTAAGATTTTTTTGCATGGACTGTACAAGGCCAAGATCTAGAAGGGTTAAGCCACTTTGCCCGGTGCTGGGTTTTAGGAACTACCAAGATGCTATAAGAACATGTATGTGTGATCAAGTCTGTGTGCGGCTTTATTCCATCTCAAATATTCTACATGCGGCTTGGCAAACAAGAGCCAAAGTATTACAGTTATGATAATAATTAAATATTGAACTCAATGTATAGATACTAAATTGATAATTTTGAAAATGATTTTACTCAGCAAATTGAATGTCATTTTATATTGAATGTAAATATGTGATTTTATATGTGTCATGTAGGGATCATTCTTTGATGCTTTTCCTGTCACATATGTGTTTTACTACTGATATTATTCATTGAGTGTGCCACTGCTGGAGTCAGGGAATGATGCCCCTCTTGGAGATACTGGAACGCCTCTACCTTTAGGGTAGAGATGCAAGCAGGCAGTCAGTATTGTGGCCCTTTATGAGTAAAATATCCTAACTGCAGCCTTCTCGTCTCACTCAGACATGAACTGTATATGCTATTTGTAACCAGTTTCTGAACATTTCCCCCAGACCAATGAATGCAGCCTGGAAGAATGGACACAACTTTTAGCTGAAGTCAAAGAAACCATGGTACAGTGTTGCTGAATTAATATTTTATTAACTGCTATATTTTTGGATGTGTTTGAGGGTAATCTTCCACTGCCCATAAAGGAACATAATTTCAGTGTATTGTAATATTGAAATAGTACATCAATGAAAGTTTTACAGTCTTTGATCTTTTAAAGTCTACTCAGTAATGACAGCTTTGTATTTATTGTTTTAGTTGTTCCCAACATACAGCATATAACATATGCAATTTTCCAATACTGGCTTATTTTCAATGTTTATGGTTATAAGAATATTTTGCATTGTTTTATTATTTCCAGAAAGACACTGGATGTGTGGTTGATCACTTTCTGTTAGGCGGAAATCCAACAGTGGTAAGTTCTTAATTTTTAGCTTGTTCTGTTGTCTGATTCCAGAATTACCGTTCACATCCTATCCCTGATTCAGAGATATGTTCCTAATCCAAATTGTCTGTCTTCAGTAACATCTCCCCTGAGCACCTCAGGACAATACTTAGTGGCTATCTCTGGGGATGTCTCACATCAGTACAGTTCTTGTTGTCTGTCTCTGGTTATGTCTCCCCTGAGAGTCTCAGAACAATACTTGAATGTTTGTCTCTGTGATGTCCCCAACAAGGACCTTAGTTCAGGACTTAGTGGGCATATTTGAAGGGGGGTGGGATACTATTGAAGATTTTATCATCACTCCAGTGTAGCTCTTTTATAACAGTAATGAGGCAGTACCAGCTATGTGCAGATGAAAAACCTATCTCCCTACCCCAAAAAGTTTAACCCCAGGGTTGGATCAGCTACAACATTACTCTAGCTTTACCTCCGGGCATAACCTGATGTAATGGAGTGGGTATGATATACCAAGCAAAGTAAATGTTTACTCACACATCCTGATGAAAATGGCACAACAATCAAGCACTTTGTGCAAATATTGGCCTAATTTTAGATTTTGGTGGATGGGTTATTCTGTCACAGCGGTGACGGATATCCCTTCAACCGAAATATAAATCCCATTTATGTCCTTGAGTTTTATCTTTCGGCATATGGGATATCCGTCACCCTTGTGATGGAGTAACCCATCCTATGAAATCTAAACCAGGACCATTGTCTGATTTTTTTCTTTTGAGCCTAGTACTCGGTAAAGTGACTATAAGGAAACTGAACATGTGCTTGATGTTCCTGGAGGTTTTTCACCTGTCTACCAAGATGGTTTCCAGTGAAAATAGCAATGTGTTGATTGTCATTAGACTTTCTTAAATCTTCTGAACTCTTTAAAATAGTTCAGCAGGATCAGTATGTCATATTGTTGTGGTCAGTGCTTAGGATCATTTAGATTTTTTGAGTCGAGGGTCTACATGAAAGACGCCAGGCTGATACGTCTCCCTGTTTTTCATGTTAGTAAAAGCCAACATTTTGTCCATCATATTTTTTGCCATGGTCATAAGGTGAGCCCTAGCAGTGCTACATGAAGATAGTTCTCTGCCACAGTTTATAGCTAACTGATCTGTTAAAAAGTTAAACCGCAGAAGTATTTTCACACTTACACAGTGGTAAATGGGTGTTTGACAATGGAAATTTAAAAGAGTGTTCCGCCTTTCGCTGGAAATGTAACAGAATGTGCTGATGTAGCTAAGCTAAACAACAAAACATAGCACAGTGGCCTAACCCAAATCAAAACTGGCAACACAACTGACACATAAAGGGATCAGAACAATACAACAGTCAAAGGTGAATACAACACAGTAAAACACATCAAAAATACAATGTCATGCTAGAGGAACAAAACACAGCAGCACAAACAACAAAATAACATATCATCATCATTAGAACAAGCAGCACAACAGATATGTACAAATATTCTTCTCACACAGTACCAGCAATAGAAATGTGTTTTATAAGACAGGGATAAAAGGTGTTTGCTCCAAGAACTTCCAGAAATATTTTCACGGACATTTAATAGACCAGGCCAGAAATGCTTTGTGATGCATCCCTATGTGTTTCATTTGTGAGTCTAATGCACTTTTAATCTTTTTGGATTTGAGGACAATCCAGGCTCAAATCATTAACAGTTTGTCTATTTTCTTCTAGGAGAAAATTGCAGCCAAAGTTGGAAAGGCTCTGCAACAACTTCGTGACCCTGTCAGAAATCTTCTGGTAATGCTAATTCAGTTGGGGTGAATTTGTGTTATATGCCTTTTTCAATTTATTGTGTGACACACTCACATAAACACAGCATTTCAGGACTCTTTGAAATGCAAGGTACATCTTAAGCAAACAATATACAAACAAAGTTAAAGAGAAGGCAGGCCCCATCCCTGGAAACCCATTGTAAAGGCACAGATTGTTGACTCATAATATAAATATATATAGTATATGTCTAAGGTTTCTCCAGAATGAGCACGCATGGGCTGTCTACAGGACCACCTCCCTCATCACTAACCTTTTAACTTCCTAATAAAGATATATCTCCACTAAATACCAGTGCAAACATGCTAGCATTCTTGACTGTACTGTGTAAGTGAATTAAGGCTCCCTTAAAATACCATGGTGTTCCTTGAAAATGAAACCATAAGGGTTTTGAAGTCTCATTAGAAGTCACTCAAAAATATAATACCATTAACACATTTAAAATGGAAGACATCCATAGCTCCATATTAAGGAATGCTATCAGTTCAAATACATGGCCAGATTTAGAGTTTGGCGGATGAGTTACTCTGCCACAAACCTGAGGGATATCCGTCCATTGTGTTACAATGTCCATAGGATATAATGGAATCGTAATACAGCAGAATCCTTCACGTTTGTTACGGAGTAACCCCATCTGCCAAACTCTATACCCTATGTCCTTGTCCAGATACATATCCATACAATTGCTCCTCATAATCTCTCTCAAGATGAAAATTCAACCCCACTGAAGTCTCTTTCACTCATCCATCAAGCCAGGTATCCTTCAAGTTTTCTTCATTTGGAGTCAGCAGATTTATTGTTTTTGGGTGAAACCTTCTAAAACTGTATTTTTCACACTGATAGATACATGGTGCACATGCATGACTTTGTCTTGAGGCCTTAGTGATATGCTGTGCCTCACAAATCAGCAAAAAATTCAATAGGAGTAAGAAAGCCTATGCAATTTTCCCAGAGGTGGCTGATCCTTGCAAGTTTGTCCACACTAAAAAAATGGTTACTAATACAGGGTATTCTGAACCTGTTGACATGCTTGATACCATTAATGACCAAGAATCAGAACCTATGCTGATCTAAATATGGTGACTCTGTATTTAGAGTGGCATAGTGAACAATAATATGGTGAACTGGAATGAGCCCCAACATAATTACCAGTGGCTGAGTTTAAATCAAACATACTACTTCTTATTTTTTTGTTTCTCCCATTTAAATGTCAGACCATTTTCAGTTTTTAAAAAGTGCTCATATTTTCTGCTTGAAATAGGGCTACACAAACTAAAAAGATTTATAAGATGGAATATGACCCACCCTGTGTGTGTGCAGAGATCCTTTCCATTTCTCAGAGTTAGACAATATTAATTTCAGTGTAATTGGAGAAGTAAATGGAGAACCACATATGGAAGATAAAATGAGGTCTGCCTGAACTGATTTATGTGGAGGTGGCCACCAAGGTGATGTCAGTCTTTGCCAACCTCCCTCAGTTTTAACTTTTAAGCTATGGTTGTTGTAAGAAATTGCCTCTTTTGACCTGGCAGACCCCCATTTTATGCGTGGAGAATGATGTGATTTCAAACTGTGAGTGCCCTAGGCACCTGCTAAACAGATTCCGAAGGCCAGATTTCTTTTCCCAACATTGGACTATGCTTGACACTTCAGCCACCTTTTTAAGTCCCTTGTGAATGGTACCCCTAGTACCTAGTACATGGGTCCTGAAGAAGGCCCCCCACAGAGCTGCACCACCAATTATGCGATTCTCAGAGGCCCCACACCACTCTCATACAGACTGCAATTGCAAGTGTATAACAAGGTGTAACCAAAGTTGCAGACTTGACGTGGCACTCACCAAGAGTGCCATGCCCAATAACAATGCATGCAATATAGGTAACTCACCCCTCTGGCAGGCCTTGCAGCTCTAAAGGCAGGGTGCACTATAAATCATGTGAGGGCATATGTGTGCATGAGCAAATATGTCCCTACTGTGTCTTTGCCAATTCTTAGACATAGTAAGTGTATAGGGAAGCCATAGCAAAAATCATGTGCAGGACACTGGTCATTACAAGTTCCCCAGCTACATGATGGCATCTCTGAACCTGGTGTTTTTTGGTATCAAACAACTCAGAATAACAAACCCACACTGATGTCAGTGTTGGATTTATTATAAAATGTACCCTGAGGGCACCTTAAAGGTGCCTCCTGCAAAACCTAACAGCCCTGGCATGGTTGCTGACTGGCCCTATCTAATCTGCCACAACCAGACATGATTTCGAAGCAGCGGGCAGCTTTAAAGGCGATGCTGCATTTGAAATCTGACATCTGCCTCTGCTGCTAGTAGTAGGTGGCCACCCAATGGTTTTACCCCCACTTTAGCTTGGAAAATCGTCTGGGACCATAGCAAGAATATGAGGAGTAGCCATCCTCAGCCTGCACCACCCCTCAGGTGTGGCAGGTGAGGTGACCACTCCATTTGATTTTCCTCCATCTTGGATATCAGGAAAATATCAAATAAGGGTTAGGGATGTGACCCCCTCTCACAGGAAGTAGTCACTTAGTGGGTGTAGCAACCCTATCGTAGGTGGCCCATTGGCCACTACCAGGTACTCCCCGTAACACACCCTAAATACATTATTTAGAGGGTATCCTTGGAGCAAGACCTCATATTTGATGGACAGAAAGAAGACCAGTACAAAGAGGATCCAACGCACAAGAACTGAAGCCCTGCTGCACAAAAAAAGACACCAAACCCTGCTTGCTGCTCCAAGGACTCGACTATTGCCACTGAGGTGTCGCCTGGAAAGCTGAGGGACTCTACAAAACCCCAGAGCACCTCCAGCCTTCTAAAAATCACCAAGAACCTCACACTGAGTGAAGGTTTCACTTCATGCACCCAGCCGGCAAGGAAACCACAAATTCCGGTAAAGTGACCATCTTCTGACCAATAACTCAGAGCCAGCAACCAAGCCAAATTCCGTACAACAGCTCTTGAGGGCAAGATCTGCCATTATGCCAAGTTTGGTGGCACTGTAACTATCCAGGGCTGTGGCATACCACTACCCATGGTACCAGACCGCCACCATTGAACACCCAGAAACAAAGTCCCCTCTAAACTCCCAAAAGCCCAGACGCAAGCACCCATTGAGGGACTTCAGGACACCCAAGAACCAACCCCAAAGTGTCCCTGCTGACCTGCAGTCCACCCTCCAAGTGATCTGCTCCTGACTCCAAGGACTCCAAGATTCACGACTCACGGCTGACCTATCTGTGAGGCATCTGGTTTCCCTGGCCTTTGCATCAACAAACCAGCTGTGCTGTAGGGGTCCTTAACCCCTTGTGATCTCCAGCCTCCAAGGGGACCCACTAGACTTATCTTTAAGTCCATCTTTGCAGTGGTCGCCATCTCCTTTTGGCGCCATCTCTAAGACCGTTAGCCAGCTGCTGCTTCTGTTTGAACCGGGAGCTGCCGGATGTTCTCTGGCTGGCCCTTTGGACACTTTGATGACCTCGACCTAAAACTAGAAGGTGATTTTTGTGAGAGCATTGCCTGATTTTCTATGCATTTTTAAAGTTGTTCCCATTGATTCCTATTGAGCTTAATTGAGCACAGAAATGCAACATTTTCTAAACTTGGAAAAATCATAACTAAAAAAGTACTTACCTTATATTGGTGTCCTTGGTCTTGAAATATTTTTAAAAACCTATATCATTTTTGTAAATTGTCCTCAAGTTATTCTTCCGAGTGTGATACTGTACAACAAATGCTTAGCACATCTCCTGGATTATCCTAACTGCTCACCCACATTACAACAAAAACAGAGCATTAGGTGGTCTGCTTTTTTGTCTCTGGATGCCAAAGTGGGGTTGCAAGGACTCTCTGCACATGTCACGTCTTTTTTGTTTACTATATAGAGAGCCAGCCTCCTACAATTGTGATGTACTAGATTCCTTGATAAAGCAATACACCTGAAGCCTGAGCAAGAACCTCTTGGAAGTTCTTGACAAGTTTTGACAAACCTGAATTGATGCTATAAGGAAGTTTGAGTCCACAACTTCTCTTGGACCTTTGGTTGATGGAACAGCCTGAATAGGTGTGTGGAGTCCACAATAATGGCCACCTCAGTAGAGATGGGACAATATGGCATGCTACACCTGGAGACTTAGAGTGGCGGGTAGGAGACTATAAAGGCTGAAGTGACTACTTTATACTTGCCGCATTAGTACAATGCTAGCAATGACTCCTGTCTTGTCCCAACATTTCTATTGTCTTTCTTATGCTCCTGCAACCTAACGGAAGAGTAAGCGCATGCCTTCCAAATGTGTCACATTGGGTTACGTCTTAATTGTTCTCTCCACTATATTTTATCTTTTCACATTATGACTTCTTATACATAGCTCTGGTGTGTTGCCGGATCACAGTTTAGTTATATGAGTGCACTTTTATGATTCTGAAGGGGAGAAACTGGGAGGCAAAGTCATTGCTAACAGACATGCTAGCAGCGAGGTTGATGTGTTTGCATAGGGTATAAGTATAGCAATTTAATGGTATTCATGTTTTCCAGTCCTTTATAGATGGTCCCACTGACACAGCAACTCATTTCCACAGTGATACACACCACCCACTCTAGTTACCAGCATCAGCATGCAAAGAGCTGTTCCATGGTCTATGCAGGTATAGATGGACCCATGGCAGCACAGATTGATGGAACAGCCCTTGTATTGAACTTCAGCAGCGATGGTTCTACTGACAAGCTTGTGCCTCATCTTTTAAGGCCTGGCATTAGCCAAAACCTTTCATGTTTATAAAATGTATGTGCATATACAATGTAGCTTTTGTACAAAGTTGGAGTATAAATTGATGGGGGTGACTACCCACCTCAAACAAAAATCCACAATCCTTGCCAGGATGACCTGCTGGAGTCACCACATAAACCTAAGCCCAGCCCGGTGGAAACATTGTAATATGACCGGGGGGAGGTAGCCTGTATGATGGCTGCCTCCTCCCCACAGCTTTGGCGGTCGGAGTTGTAATGAGGCCCTTAGTCTATCAAATGTAAGTCAGAAATCGTTAGTGGGGCAAGACAGCAGGATGTGGCCAAAAGGGGCTCCACAATGTCAGATTGCTGTTAGACGAGGTCTCAGTGAAGTGTTGACTTTTGGCTGGAAAGTTCTGATCAGTTGTTCAGACTTAGTTTCTTTTCTTTGGACTTGGATTCCTCCAGCAGGGTAAGGCTGTAGGCTGTTGCTGAAGAGGGCCCCGCAAGGCCAGATACATTCCAATCGAGATCCTGCTGAATCAGATTAGAGGTCAGCTTTATAACCCTAAAAGACCACATATTTGTCCTGGGTACACAAGACAGCATGTCCAGCCCTTCATTGCCCTTCTCAGGTAACAGACAGCAGGTTTAGACCCTTTCTGATATTTCCACAGGTATAGTAGTGCCTGGCAACATCTTCGTCCAGCAGTGCCTGGCAACAGTCTGTTGGTAGGGTGATTCCTGGCCCCACCCCTACCTAATAGGGCAAACGTTCACATGGGTAAGCAACATTTCCTGTGTGCCCTCCTGCAGACAATCCCACAGTGCCCCTCTCTGCATAAATCCAAGATGGTGAAACCCTTCTCCCCTTGTGCAGAGCCTGTGTGCCCACCACATTGGTGTGGCAATGGCATTGAACAAAACCTCCTCTGTTACCACTCTAAACCAGTTCTGAGGACAGCTCCTCTCCAATGTGATTGGAGCCTGCCTTGCTGGGGGAGCCAAGAAGCACCCTGCCCATGTTCCATCTATTCGTTGCCTGTGACAGAGTGGGTATTTTTAGAGTTTATCAATTCCTGGCCACAGCCTACTGGCTATTCTGTTGAGGAAACAACATCTCCCACACCCAAGCCCTTTGCCTCTGCTCTGAGGACAGTTTCCCCACATCATCAAAAGGGTATTCAATTGCTAGGTGACAGATGGAGCTCATGCAGACTTACTCCCAGAGATATCAGGCAGGGTAAAATTCAACTTTCTAAAAGTACCTTTACCTCAATAATTAATCAAAAACAATTTTACCATTAAATAGAATTTTTTCATAACTATTAAAATGAGTCCTTGAAATACATTTCTGGCTGCTTCCTAACTGAAAGCATCATTTTTAAATGTAATGTAATAAGGTTAACCACTGTTTTCCTTTGGGGTAGTCAGCCTTGCCACAGTGAAAATAGCTTTTGGGACCTTTTTAACCTTGTTTAATAGTTAACTTTTACATGTAATACTTTTAATACCACAACATCTGCCTTATAAGGCTTACTAAAGGGGACATGTAAGTATTTAAAAGGAAGGTTTTGACCTGACAAACGTGGTTATGTTGACAGGTCAAATTTACAGTTTTAAAACTCTTTTTTGTACTATCACTGTAGTAGATGGCACAATAATTATGGTAGCCCAGTAGTGACATTTAACTTACAAGATATTGGTACACTTTGCACCAAATACTACAGTCTTACGGGTAAGTTAAATGTGCCAATTACGAGCATACCAATTTAATCCTGTTGAATGAGGGAGCACAGGCACTAAACCACTCATTAACAGGGGGTAAAGTGCACAGAGTTCTACAGCCAGCAAACACAGATAAGGCAAAAATCTGGGAAAACATGATGCAAAAGATTGTCATACAGGAGGTTTCAGTAATCTCTCATCATCTGTTCATTATTCACATTTTTAGGGTGCTCACCAGAAGGTCAGCCAACTTCAGCCATTGATTTGCCTATCTGTGAGTGACAACATTCTGATCTTGCACAATGTGCACATACCCAAAAAGTAGTCCACTTCTACAGTATTACCAAACCATTCCTGAACATTAGCAACACCAAACATTTGGCATGTAGCACCAGACCTACTGACTTTACCAATGCTTGCTCATTGTGTAAATTGGATGGTAACAATGAAACCTGTACCAGGCAACATAGAGATCCAGGGTCACCAGGCCAGTCAAAGGAAGTAGACAAAAAAACAACCATGATCATAACTAAACAAAATGGCCCAAAAACATTTTCCCTTACCTGTTGTTTGACTAATGAATATTCTTAAACTGGCTTCTCTGACTTTCACAGAATTTTACCTTGTTCACTTTGTCTTGGTCATTAGTATCTCCTACAGCCAGTATAGTTTTTTTGTGTACCTCTGTCCGTCTAAAAACATTGCTATTTTGAGTGTATGCTCTGTCTTTTTGAGCTGGCCTTATGACCCCTCCTCCCCACTAGCTCTGATTCAGTATCTAAAGTTATGTAGAATTCTTAATGTGTTCCAACTTGAGATTTGGGATATTTCCCATTACTCACATTGAATATTTCACAAACTAGACTATTTTCAGGCTAAACCAGTTCTACCACTCACACACGCTGCTATGGAACCATGGACAACTCCCAACTACTGATGAAACTTTAAATTGTATGCTGCCCAGTGCATTTTTTGGGCACCACATTTTCTACTCTTGTCCTTCTGTCTCCCTTCTACCTCCACCTACATAGATCATGTGGCATATAGAGCGGTTTCCTGTCTATGCCAGCAGTGGCACATCATGTTTACAGCTCTGCAATTTATAGCTCATATGTTTTTTTTGCGTTATCATTCGACCGTCTGATATGTGATATTGCTTCCATCTTAATATCATCTTGCCATTTTCTAATAGTTCAAACTTAAACTGCTTTGGAATACTGGCAAAAAGCAAGATGCATTATTTTGAAATCATTTCTTGAGAACTTTGAATTAAATGAAAGGTTTTCCAATTTTTTTGTTAAAAATTATTTCTCCCATTTACAAAATGAAACATTATATGATCATTTTTTATTAAAAAAACTAATTCCAGGGAAGAACTTGAAGACTGCAACCCCATAGAAAACAGGGTACTCTTTGAAGGGATGGCCTCCAAGACTGTGCTGTATACTTACTGCACATTCAGAAAAAATTGACCTGACAATCTCTACCCCTCAGGTTCAAGATGGGGGCTGACCTGGGACCGATGGAAGACAAAGACCGGGAAGCAGTCCTAATGCGTCATCAGGAAGTGACGATAGAAAAAATCGTGAGACTTAGGCTACTGAGGTTCTGTACAGAGTCTATTATCACAAACACTGGTTGTGTAAGATGGGGAGGGCACAGGCTCCAAATTATTTATAATGGGAGGGCTAATTTTATCTTACCGTTGGGGAATGCTGCCGTAATAAATCATACTGGAAGACATTAACCTCAATGTTGACCTGCGTTGTGGGGATACAGGTCCCTCACACCTCCCACTTCCTTATATTAGGTATACCCAATGCTGTGGACCTACCCAGGAAACAGCATCTTTTCAGCACACTAGGTTTTTGCCCTGGCAAAATGAGACATAGGCAGAAGATGGGGCAGGACATCTCTTTCACTGACTTAGTGAGTAATGGGCATGAGACAATATACAACACACTATATAGAGATGGAGACAGAGGTCTATAGTGCATCAAGCTTCCAGAATAAAACAGTGTGGGGACCCTGGAGAGCTATTTTGATCTAGACTAGTATTCCAAAACATATCGAAATACCCTGATGGGGAGCGATATCCCCTTATGGGAGGAAGACTCCTCGGTGCCACTCGGACAATGACTTGAAGATTGCTGTGGATGGAGCAGGAGAGGAGGGCCTATCGTCGGCTAGACCATATCCTTTTGTCACTGTCTATTGAGGCTATATATTACTTCAAAGCAGGATTGCTTCTGTACTTTTATCCAATGTATGATGATTGTGCAAGTCATGGTGGTTAAGTTCTTACTGTTGTAACAAGGCAAAAACCAAATAAAACAGATTAAAACAATAAATGGTTGGAAAGCAATGCATTTTGGTACTCTGTCAAAAACACATCTCACTGTGATTGCCTTTCTACTTTTTAGAAAAACCTTAAAATTGAGGAACCAGTTTTTGATCTGCTGTGTGAACTACTGGTAAGTCGCTCCTCTTTTGGTTTAACTGATGGTTTTCCTAAAAGGAAAGAACATTGGCCTGTCACTTACTTTATATCAGATACCTAGGATATCTGTTTCATCAGCAATAAGGGTTCTGAACTCCTCTGGCCTATTTATTGTAGTCCTTCTGGTTCAAAACGTTCTGCAGCAGCTAAAGCTTGTGTTTCTGTGCTGGGAAGCCACCTTAAAATAAATTACAGTTAAACCACTCACCTACTTGTCTGGCTTTGTATTACAAGTGAATGATAGAATATCCTCGGACACACACCAAAGACAGTAGTACTTAACTATGATTGTACTTTAGTAAATAATGCATTATCTTATGATAGCACCAAGTCTCATTGCACTCAGGACGGAAGAAAAACCTACGGCTAGTAAGGCATGCCCTTCATCACAAGGAGCTCTATCCGAAGTCAAAACAGAGTAATTCCACTATATGTGTTATGTATTATGTGAATAACAGTACATTTTGGCCGCCACAGGACTAATCACACTATACCATGTGCAGAAGGCTTACATCTTCTAGCCAATAAAGAAGTCATGTGTTAAGGTCTAGGTGAGAGATCTGATGCATCAGACAAAATAATTGTCTTCATGATAAATGATTATTTTGTTGTCAAGCTACGGATACGTTACCAAAAGGAGGTTTCTTGGAGTCATGACTGCAGGAATATTGGGTGAATATTTGTGCCAATGTTCGAAGACAATGAACAGCTCACTAGTTCTGATCTTCTTTTAGACAATGACCCTTATTGACAGAACATCCAACTTGGAAGCTGTAGCCATCATGTTGTCTTTTTGATCTATGACCTGGGATAATTTGTTGTATTGTATGCATTCCTCTCCTCTAGAACATTTTCTGCAACACATTTTCTCCCATCATTAATCAGCCTTGCATGCTTTAGACATGTGGAGGACTTTGCTGGATTTTAGACACATGGTGGAATATAGTTTTTTTGGGGTGGGCATTCTGTACCTACAATACAGCATACATCATTTTAGTTGGCAATTACATTATTAATCAACATTTTATGGCAAGACCCAGAAGCTAACATTATGCAAGTTTAATGCTTTTCTAATAAACAACTTGCTACATTCACAACTGGTTTTAAGTAAAATGTCCTAAAAGTCACATACTTTGACCAATTAACACCATGCAGAATATCTTGCAATGAAACTCCCATCAAGAAAGCCATAGAAGCAGCCGCTTCTGTCAATGAGTGTGCATCAAACACACTAATGGCCACGACTTGCTCTACTCATTATCTGTTTCACCGATTTTGCAAGCATTGGAGAAGAAACTGCTTTAAGTAACTCATACACTCCATGCGGTATCATCTGCGCCCTTCTCTTTCATACTTCTTTACACACTTAATCACATATAAAGTCTCTTCGTCTTCAAAAAAAGGATGTTATATTGAATATTAATTTATTTTTATTGTTTTAGTTAGATCGTAACTCATACCCTCCGGTGAATAAATTCTACTTGTTATATCAAGCACTTTCACATCAGTAAGCCTTTGAGATGAAACCAAGCACAACAAAATTGTCAATTACGTGGATACGTCTTTTAGGGGCAACAACTCATTTGACTCACAACCTATCAGAAATTCTAAAATTTTAGACACATCTCATACTGAGTTATACTGATAAACTGGAGGCTTTGCTAGTCTTATACTTCTCCTCAACTTACGTACTACTATATCTTGTCCTACAGAAGATCCATCAACCAACTGATGTACTGCAGCAATTGATGATCTAAACACATTCACTGTTCTATGAGACAAGCCATCCTCAAGCTTCTCTGCCAAACAGTTTAGCACCTCCACTGAAGACACTGAAATGGGATCAAAGTCTCTCTCCATGCTCCTGCAAACCTATTTTGGTATGCCAATCTATATATCATTCTTGTACCAGGAGCCCATGATTCCTTAGTAAGTGATGAAACCTGGTCTGAAAGACATGGCACTACCCATACTCTCCTGAAATTCTCCATGACACTAACCTCAACTGATGTGAGATTACTAGCTCACAAAGCCCTCCTGCAGGACCCTTTAGGAGGGCTGGAAAGCACAGTAACTGATTTAGAACATCCACTGACACCTCCAGCAGAATAGGGTACCATACCTGAGCTCTCCAGAGTGGAGTTATGTAAGCAATATTCTTCTAGTAGAAAAGAAAGGCAAAGGCATGATACCAGTTATAAATCTGAGGTATCTGAATGATTGGGTAGAGTACCATCATTTCAAGATGGAAGGGATGCATATGCTGAGAGATGTTTTACAGACAGGAGATTGGCTGACTTGTCTGGGTCTGAAGGATGCTTATCTGACAGTCCCAATTTGGAACCACATAAAAAAGGCCTACAGTTCAAGTGGAATGGAAAGATTTGAAAGTTTGTCAGTCTTCCTTTTGGGCTATCTTCTACTCCAATGTCTTTTACAAAGGTGCTTTGCTCCCTGGTGACGTACTTAAGAGAATGAGGTGTGCATCTGCTGATTTATTTGGACAACATTTTAATAATGGATCAGGACAGGTTAAACGTGGAAGTCAAGTGAGGATGGCTGTGCAGTTGTTGGAGGATCTAGGTTTCGTAGTGAACGAACAGAAGGCGTGTCTGACCTTGAACCAAGAATCACTGTTTTTATGATTTTTTGTGGGTACAGTGGAGGGTCAGTTGAACCTACCCAAGGAAAAATTAAAAACAATAAGAAAAGAGATTCCAAAAGTATTCAGTTTGGATATGATTTCATGAAAAATGTTAGTGAGAATGGTAGGTCTGTTGTCTTCCATGATTCAAGCTATTCTTCCTGGACCATATCTGTAGAGGCATCCTCTATCTCTGGAGAACTGAACTTTGGGTGTTTCTCCATGGATTGCAGTGGACCGTATTGAGGTATGTTAGATCGTCAGCTATATTAGTGGGTGCACAAAGAGACCCTGTATTGTTTTTCAGACCATTTCCCCTCTGGTGAGTGAAGTCCAGTCCTGGACAAATTAACTATCAACTTAAGAACATTAAGGGTTGAACATGCCTTGTTGGAGAATAAACATTGGGCAGGGAATGAAAAGGTAAATTATTTGCCATGAGGAGTCATCTCTGTAAAGGCCATTACCAGCTCTGCGACCACTCTGAAAATTGCTCTACCGTTCCATGCCTCCATATTTTTCAACCACCATCTGAGCACATCCCTCACCTCTGATTTCATACCCTTTCTTAAATGTACCACTTACAATTTCTTCAGAGCGCAGTAATTCAAAGGAGCAGGTTAAATAGCCTGAATTGTACATAACAAAAGGTCATCCTCACAAGCCTACATCCTCAAAAAAATCTAATCATGTTTTAAAACGTTCTGAATTTCTTTCCTTATCCTTTTTTAGCTTTTCTTTTAGTAACTTCAAAACCCTTTCAACAACATTCACCGGACATTCTGGAAACTGAGGTGGTCATTCTGAATTTTGTGGGCGGTGGAGGCAGCCCGCCAAACTCAACCTGACTGCTAGTGCTGCCAGGACACCGCCTGCCCTATTCCAAGTTCACAACAGGGCCGGCAGACGTGAAAATAGTGTTTCCGGCCGCCGGCCCTGCGGTGAAGTGGGGTGGCACTAATGTGGCAGTGCAGGGGGTGCAGCAGCACCCGTCGCGCATTTCACTGCCAGTAATTCGGGTATTGAAATGCGCAATGGAGTTGTGCATGCGGGCCCTGCACTGCCCATGCCAAGTGCATGGGCAGTGCAGGGACCCGTAGGGGCCCCAGGCACCCCCATTCCACCAGCTTTTCCACTGCAATGTAAACCGCCATGAAAGGCTGGTGGCTGGGGACTCGAAATTCAGAGCAGTGCTGCCCTCGGGGGATTACAACCTTCGGAAACGCCAGGCTGACTGCAATCTGGTGGTGTCGGCAGTTGAACAGCGGCAGCTCAGCCTCGGTCAGAATAGGGCGGATCGGACCACCATGGTCTCAAGTCCGCCAGACCCGGAATGACTCCCTGAGTCTCCTGTCATGGTACTAAACAAGATTTTTTCCAGCTGACCACAAAATCTAATGATTCTAGAAACTGACAGCCATCTGAGTATGTTCCTTCACCTTGCTCTGATCCATGATCAAAATATCTTTTAGATACATAATCAATCAAATCCCTCTCTCAGATAAGATGCTTCAAGACATAAAATCGTTATGAAACACCACTGGGCAGACAATAGACCAAACAAAGGCAAACTAATTTCCAAGTCTTTCCACCTGAACATAAGGTACTTCTGGTGAGGTTCCCAAATCAGAACCATCCGATAAGCATATTTCAGATCCAGTCGTGTCATCCAATCTGCTTGTAGAATGTCCCTTAACATATGCATCCCTTTGATTGGTGATGCACCACTCAGTCTTGGGACTGCTCAAGTTTATCACCAGTCTCATTCCCTTGTCTTTCTTTTCCACTAAGAAAATATTGCTTACAAAACCTCCTTGTTTCTGGCTCAGCTCAACCCTACCTGTTCTGGACTGAACTGAACTTCCTTGGGAACCCAACTTTGAATTGGTTCCTCTGAAAATCCATGCAATAACCTTGCACCATAAGTAACACCCTTGGGTCTTTGGTCACTCAAAATCAGTTGTGATAAAACTGGGCACATCTGCTGACCAATTTTACAGAGATAACAGTAAGGGATAAACTTACCTGATCCTCTGTTCCGATGATAGCTATCCCCTCCACGTCCTCTTGGATGCTGACATTGAGGGTAGAAGGTTGATTTCCAAGAACTATTTGTGGGTCCATATCCAGAGGTAAATGATTCTCTCATATTTCGCAATCCTCAGCTCAAAAACAACCCCTTGTTCTTCCAGCCCCACTAAAAAACATGATCCTGAAATACTTTCTTAATATCCCTCTGTGACTTTTGGATAGAGGAATAGGCTCTTACAAACTTAGACACAGCTTTAATGAATTTGTCTCCAAATAAAAGCCCCTTTGCTGAACGACCTGCCTCATTATTCACCAAACCTACCAATTTGGGTTCTATAAGCAGTATGCCTTTCCTCCATTCCATAGAAAGGGCAGTATTTTTGTTTCCTAAAAAACATACCACCCCCTAAGACCGATTGAGGAAGATCCTGAATGTCCACCATTTGATTATTAATATGTGCCTCTTCAACAATATCAAAAATGTTTGTCAGTGGTCCAACAACATCTGAAAGGCAGTGCTGGCACATTTTCAGTCCTTTATCTTAACCCCAAATGCAGGTTACACCCCTCTTTGCCAAAAAAAGCCAAGATTTTAGGATCCAATGTAGGAGTCACCAAAACATTATCCTCTAAACAAGGTCTAGGACGTTCCAAACTTAACCTGACGTCATTAGGATTTTTTCTTCTCATTCAAGCATGCAGATAGTTTCCAACATGTTCTAGAGAGGACCACTCTGGTGAAGGAGGATGCCTTATAAGGAAAGGATCAAAGATTGAATCAAACATGAGATTGAATAAACCGTCACTAGAAGCATCTTTCCCCTTTTTCATTTGCCTCCTTAATTGTAACTACTTATCACTCTCGGACTCAACTGATTCAAAATTAGAAGAGCAGCTTATTTCAACTTCGGCACTACCCGAAGATTTGTCACAATGTACCATCTTATGTTTATGACCTTTCATCTTATTTTTAGTTTCTCTGCTTGGGCCTTTATATTGCCTCCTGTGTTTGTCCTCAACACTCTCTTGGCTCATGTAAGCACAACTTCCATGTTCCGCCAATATAGTTTTCCTTTTTTAAGATTATGAAAACTCCTCAAACAGGTGCTTTCTCTTTCTTGACACCTTTCCTTGCTTAATACTGTGGGTGGTCTTACCCGCAGACCAACATTTTTCCACTTGAGGGGTGACTTTATAACATGACATCATAGCCTCAATTGTTTTCTCCATTTCTGAACTTAAGTCTAAGGAGACTTTCTCTAAGGCAATCTTTAACTTGTCTTTCAGCATTGTCTTGTCATCTGTGTAAAACTTGTCCTCACTCATAATGGCAAATTCAAATTATTCTAATAATAACTTTAATCTAATATCTAAATATCTCTGCAAACATAATGCCAGCTTTTCTCAAATCTATTGTAACTTCAAAATCCTGAACACCCACTGGCAGTTCTACGAGATGAAACAGATCTCATTCCATTAGTAGTAACTGCCATTTATAAATGTCATCTTAAAACTCCATGTTTTTCCAGAAAGACATCCAGAATTTCCTAATCTTTAAATATGGCTGCCCTAAATGATCTTCAGCCAATGAAATGGAATCTACTCTAATAGTTGTTTTCATCGCTTTCAAAGTCTAAACATTTGATTTGAGTGCATTAAAGAAAAAGTGTGGGATGCAACTCATAATGGCTTTTGAAATCTACTCACTAACATCCTCGCGGCAAAACTCTCACTCAACATCCAAGCGGAAAGAGCAGGAAAATGCCAACTGCACTTTCTTCCCAGTCATAACCAACCATGTGGAATAGTGCATATAAATATTTCCGGTGAGATTCAAGAGCCTCAGAAACACTCTGGACCTACGTGGCTTCCAGGAGGATAGAATTCAAGAGACATTGTCATAAGTCAAGAGTGCCCTCCGCAAGCTCTCAACATGGCAAAGACAGCACAGTCAGCACGTATGTAGCATAACACTGGTTTGCGTGAGGTCACTCCACAATGAACCGTCCCAACGGATAAAACATGAAACACAGTAAATATCAGAAAACGTCAGCACTTTATAAACATAGAAACACATAAAACATCATATATGTCCATGCCTATATAAATCGAGAAACATTTAAAAAACATACAATGAATCATTTAAAAGGATTAAATGAATTCTGTGATGAAATGACTGCACCTTGAACATAATACTAATAAAACATAACATATAGATAGAAAATATGAATTAAGTAATCACTCAATCTATTTACCATTCACACCCCACTCATAGTACTTAACTGCAGGAGCAGCAGCAAAAAAGAAAACTGAGGATTGGGGGTTCTCTGGCTTTGTTATATTGGAATTCTAAGTTCTATATTCTCTGAAGGAGCTTCTGTGAGTGGTGGCAATAGAGAAATATGCATAATGTTAGCCTCCGGGTCTTGCCATAAAATTGTCATTCAAATGTTGCTTCTGTCCACCACAGAATAACACTTGGGGTAAGAGATCAGCCCAATTGAGTAACTGGCTTTACTTTATGCAAGCAATGACAATTTACTTGTGAACCATGGGCATATCTGCCATACAAATAGCCCCTTTCAGTTCTAGGGCCAGTTGGAAAATGTGTACTTTCCTTTTTAAAATATTTTTTCTTTTAAAATATTTACTTCTTTTATGTATTTTTGTGATGACCTGGAAGCTCCACAGACATTCCTAACAGGCTCTCACTGCCTCTTTCAGTGCACACACCCATTTACTACGTCTGGATGTGAGCATCAAAGCACAAACCTTTCCGCTATTTCTTGAAAGTAAAGTATTTAAAAATTGAAGTCATAAATCTTTGAATGTTTTTTTCCATATAGTACAGAAAAAAACATTACAAGAAGTGTTCCCCTAAGAGTAGATGCAACAAACATTTGCTGCCTTCTTTTAATGTTTTTGTCATACTTTATTATTTTATACGATTCCACAATGGCCAATGCCGTGCTTCCAATGCATCGGACATCTTCAAACAATGAAGTAATAATAAAGTAATGACATGGAACAAGTATTTGAACAGGACTTCTCCATGATGCTTAACAGTAAAAAGTGGCCTGTGTGAAATTAATGTTATTGTTAATGTGACATATTCAAAGCATCTCGAACATACTCTGTAGTACGCTGCAGTAAGTCAATCTAGCATGTAACAAACATGTTTAGCTGTTTTAATCAATCACTTTCCATTTAAGTTAATGGTCTCCTGGACTTTCTCTCACAATTCTATGAGTTTATTTCCATTAATGATGTTATCTATACAGTGGTTTTATCATTTCCACAGCAAAGCTCAAAACCAAAGTTTTAAAACATTTCATTACTCATAGAAAGCCTACATAATGTATTTATGCTATAGATGTTTTTCCATCTTAGTGATGTCTAGTTGAGCCATGTATAGGGGGGAGTTTAGAATTATTCATATTTGATGTGTTCATCGGAATGCGAATGCCGTGTGGTTACCTTAATCATGACAATTTACATTTCTAACTATATTGTAACTGCATTTTTCTCTCCAGGGTGATCTTTTGTTGAAGGTTGGAGAGCTTCTGGTAAGGCCAAGTGAACTGTAATTTTGGTACATGCACAATTTCATGTCAATATCTTGGATAATATGTATTCTGTACAAGTGAAGAATTTGCAAAGTTACCTCCTGAATACAATGTACAATAAATATATCAGAGTTGTTTTTTTTTCCCAAGCAAGACGTCATATGATTCTGTAAGACATAATTGTACAAATACAGTTGCATTATATAAACAATACATGTGATCATTGGATGCCACAGAACATTTTTCTTCTTTTCAGTACAGTCACAATGTAATTGTTTTTTTTAGACCAACCTCACTGACGAGCTAAATCTCGGGGTAAGTCATTTAACTTGTTTCTCATGTTGCATGGTTACCTCAAATAAAAATAAAATAGAGGCTTTCATTGTAATCAAAATATCAGCTCATTTACTTATAATGAGCTTTCCAGACTGACAACAGTCTGGAAAGATAGGGGTGACACACACAGTGGGTCCTCTGACTTGAGACAGTGATAAAGAAATCTCATTGCCCCCCTCCCTCTGTCATCTTGCATTCTCCAGTCTCATCTTCCCTCCATCACAGTTTCTAAATCTCTCCCCATGAACCTCCCCTTCCTCTAGTGTTTAATACTTTATCACTCAGTGTGCTCGTTCTCTACAGTCTCATCTTCCCAGCTAGAAAAACTCACATACATTTTATCTGGCCTTTATTTCAATTCTCAAATATCTTTACAAGGTAGAAGTGATATTTAAGTGAGTAAATTTCTTATTTTTATGAAGTAACTAGCCTCAAATATAAAATTATATTACCCGTGTTTACCTTTTGTGCTATCAATCTCAATAGTAGGTCACCTTTTTGATGTTAAACTAAAATCTATAAGGTTTGTACATATTTTCCTTAAATAAGAACATTGATTATCATAATGAAGATGAGGATGATGCTATAATTATTCATATTTTCTGACTTCAAATTTAATGATTAACTTTTTCCTTGTCAACAATATGGACCCAGTATTTTAGGGACTATTGTGAAACGTTCTTAAACAAGACATCTTTCCTTGCTGCAGAAAGTCATATAACTCTTTTAAGCTTATAAAAAACTTTATAAATCCTTTTTCCTTCTTCTAAAAGGTGATCTTCTAAAGAGGTCTTCATGGGATCTGAATCTGACTGTGTTGCTAAGGTTATATTTACACTTTAGTGGTGAGGAAGTGCCTCAGGTAGTAGAACACTCTAATGATGAGTGTATATACAACAATACTTGATTAATGACCAACTTCTCCGATGACAGATCTGTAACTCTTCTCCATACAGATTGTAAGTGTTGTTTGAAGGCAGTGGACAAGTGTTGTATTTGATAAGAAGTACAGCACTATCCACCATCAATTCTATCATCTCTACAATGAGGTACTCGATCTGTAAATAATTAGTCAGATTCTCACACTAACATAGCCAGGATTAGTAACACTCAATACGAGAAAAATTCAAATCCCAGCAGCACTGAATCATTCTTTCATTTTTCCAAGCGCATTACTATTGAGCTGGATACTTACAAAATCTAATATTCAAACACATTAAGAAATTTCACAATGAAGGTGTCTTTATCATCATTATTATACTGAATTTCACCTCCATTTGAGTAGTCAGTCACACACACTACACCATAGTATTCAACTAAAACACACAGCTGGATCTCAGCTTTCACATTGTGAATTAATATGAATGAGAACCAGAATGCGTTCACCCTCAGCTGGTTGATAATGTTTTTTTTTCATGTATTGCATTTTGCTAAAAAATATTTCTCTTTAATAATAAGGCATTTTCTTTTCAATACAAGGGCATCACTGGTGGCCTTCTCGGTAGTGGTGGCATTCTCAGCGGCGGTGGCCTTCTTGGCAAATGAATCAAGGTAACGTCAACCTCTGGTTTCTATACATTCATCCTTCATGATGATGTCAACCCTGCACTGCACCTCTAGCCACAGGGGCTGTCACAGTTCAACTCCTTTGTGTGATGAACAGGTGGTACAAAAAAAGGCATTAGCTTAAGCCATGGACCTAATATAAATGCAAATCTTCAGGAAATACTGTACTTTTCTTCAGTAATTCCAAAGACAATCATAGGGATGTCTTCACATCACCACCTTCAAATAAGGAGACTCAGAGACTAAAAACAAATACAAGGGTTTTAAAAAGTGGGTCTCTAGTTGGCAGAAGTATAAACCCTGTCTGCGTAGGGAACACAATCCTAGTCTGGGTAAGTCACAACACAACCTAAATTATCCTGTGCTTACCCTCCATAGCTTGGCACAGAGCAGGCATGCTTAACTTAGAAGGCATTGTGTAAAGTATTTGTGGAATAACTCATTCAGTAACACAGTAAAAACACCTCAAAAAGTACTCCAAACAATAGATAATATTTATCTAAATAAAATAAGACCAGAACGACAATAATTCAATATGCATAAGTCAAGATATCACTTTCTGAAGGTTTAGATGAGCCTCAGTTCTTAAGAATCAGTGGATGTATCCTTTTAACACACAGTACCTGGAATGCATCTAAAACTATGACGCAGAGGGCTACAGAGGAAGAGATGTGTCGGAAAGTTAATAGATGCGTTGGTTCTTCCGGCACTGTGAAGGTGATGCGTCATTTCTTTCCACGCAGCGAGATAATGCGCCAATTTCTGGGAGGTCAGCCTAGGTTCCTCACTGCAATAACGGGATATTTTGACCCACAGTGGCGATGTCTGGAAAATCCAACATGTGCTGTGGATGAGTAACAGGTGCAGCATTGATCTGGCAGGCGATGCACCGATTTTTCAGCTGCAAGACAGACGCTGTGCCAATTCTGCAGGTGTTGCCTTAAATTTTTCTGGTGTTGCATCAGTTTTTCCGGCACTGTGGAATTTCTCCTTCAGATGAAGTCTTTGATGGTCCTGGGACTTTAGAAAAATGGGGCAAGCTTAGTCCAGGCCCTTGTGGAACACTTGTGGGAGGAAGGCAGAGTCAGGGGCCAGCAGGCAGCAGGGCAACAAGTAGCAGAGTAATCCTTCCAGAAAAGCAGTCCAGATAAGGCCTTTGGGCAGCACGGCAGTCCCTATGACAGAGACAAGTTGTAAGTCCAGAAGTGGATGATTTTAGGGGGTCACAGACCTTGTATATATACCCAAATGTGCCTTTGAAGTGGAGGAGATTTCAAAGAGTGGTTCTGAAGTGCACAAGTTCCCCTTTCAGCCCAGTCCTGTCTGCCAGGTTATCTGTGGGGGTTTTCATTAGTCCTTTGTGTGTTGTCAGTCCACTAGAGTTTAAAGTGCAATTGAGAGTCCCTCCACCCTTCCTGCATTAGAAGACCCATCTGTATGCAGTTAAGAGCAGATGCAGCTGAGTGGCTGCGTTTATGGCTGACTGAGTGGAATGCACAAGGGGGGTTGTCAACCAGCAAAGACCAGGCGTGGATTGGAGATAGGCAGTAAGGCACAGAGAGCAGTATGTGCAGAGAAATGCCTACTTCGTAAAAGTGGCATTTCTAAAATAGTAATGTTAAATCCAACATCACCAGTCCGCAGGATTTCTCACTGCCATTCCAACCATACCAAACATGACAATGCCACTCCCTTCAAATCAGAAATGACAACTTAAAAGTATATAAGGAAATTTACAAGCTGCCCCATGAGAGGAGCAGGTTTCACAATAGTGAAATCTGATTTTTGTAGCATTTCACTACCTGGACAAGTAAAACTTCCAAGTACATGTTCTGCCTTTTACTTAAATAACACTCTGCCATGTGGGCTACCTAGGGCCTACCGTAGGTGTGACTTGTATGTAATAAAAAGGGAGTTTCAGGCTTGGAAAGTAGTTTTAAATCCCAAATCAAAGAGACAGTGAAACTGCACACAAAGCCCTTATAATGGCAGGCCTGCGGCATGGTTAAGGGGCTAGTAAGTAGGCTGGCACAATCAGTGCTGTAGGCCCACTAGTAGCATTTAATTTACAGGCCCTGGGCACATGTAGTACACTGTACTAGGGACTTACAAGTAAAGTAAATATGCCAACTGCATATGAGTCATTGTGACCAAGTTTTAGGGAGAGAGCACATGCACTTTAGCACTGGATAGCAGTGGTAAAGTCCCCTGAGTTATGAAGCCAACAAAAATGATGTCAGAAAAAGAGGAGGAGGAAGGCAAAAATGTTGGGGTGACCCTTCAGAGAGAGCCATTTTCTGACAAAGGGCACCCCACGTAATTGCTCCATCTACAAATGCATGTGATATCTTCATGAACCCTTTATAAACCCAAGTAATGGTGCCAGGGCCACATGTAGAAACAATGGTATACTCCCTGAGTACTCACTGCCTAATTAGCAGAGCAGTTAACAACAAAACATAATTTATGCAATATGTAAATCTGTGCAGTAATTCTAAAACATTTAATTTGGCACCTAATCTATGCTTGTGGCACTTATGCAGTGCGTCAATACCTACGTTGGCTTGAACATAGACAGTTGACAAACTAATTTCTGTACTCCTCCAAGCATTTGACTTACAAAATGTTTTAATTAGCACTGTGTTGAATTATAGTATTTATAACATATAACAGAGAGAACAACACAATTCTTTCGAATTTCTAATCAGTCAGTATGTGCATTTCTTTAACAACTCTCTTTCCCAGGCATAAAAGTTACTTTCACTTGGACAAAGCGTTGTTCATTAGCCCTCTCGCTGGTACTGCTATACCTGGTTAACCTTTCCTTCAATACAGATTAGGATCATGCTGTTTAGGGGTTCTTGGCATGTGCAAGCACCACACCTTATAGCTTCAGCATGTACAGGTTCGAAGGTTGCAAGTCACAGTGTTGCATCACCATACCGTGGCATGGAGGGAAATTAAGTTGTTTTCTCCTCAGTGAAAGATTACTTAGTGGTCTCTAGATAGGCAGACCCAAATGACAGTCTTTGGAAAACATTAAGGCCCATATTTAAGAAAAAGTGGTGCATCAGATCTGATACACCACGTTAACTGCGCCCCCCTATCAGCACCTAATGACACCAGGGTTGAGCTGTATTTAAAATACGCTGCACCATGGCGATCATTAGCACAATAGCATCAACATTTGTGACACTATTGTGGCGCTTTGCTACATTAGCGTACATTTTTTTGAATCTAGTTTGGCAAAGTGCAAGGAGGCCCATAAGTTTCTATGGGAGCATCATTTTAACACCTGCTCTGAGCAGGTGTTAAAAATGACGTTAAAATTGACGCAGTGAAGTCCATAAAACTTTGCTGTGCCATTTTTGCGTGCCTCCTAGCTCAGGAAGCCCCCTTAAAGCTCTATGAGGTGCTGGATGCAAAATACATGTTGGGATTAACCAAGCCATGAAAATCAAGATGAGCAAGGATATGCATGTTATTTTAGTAGTGCTGTCTTGCGTTACCCAGCATCGGGGAGGCTTTACATCGGTACAGCATGGACATTCCTGTCCATCTGCCCATGTATTCTGATGGACACCTATATTTACTTAGCTCAGTAAACATGGGTTTGAAGCAATATAGTGCACCTGCCCGTGGCTGCCGTAATGAGAAACATCTTTATTTGCACTTGTTACTTCCTCTTTGAATATGTGCAAATGTGTTCTGGCACATAAGCCTCCAACAATAGCTTTTATGCAATAAGGTATACCTTGTTACATACAACTGCACTGACTACAACTCAGGTACTCTTGCTTCATTGCACTAAGCAGTGCACCAGCATCATAGAAAAGCAGAAATATGCTATATCTTAGTAGACATTGCACATTCCTGCTCTCTTTCTCTTGTGACAGGCCTCTTTGAAGTTAATAAAGTTCCTGAGCGTCCCCTAACTGTCTTCCTGCAGGGAAAAGAAAAACACCACTAGGAACCCATGCCAGTGTCTCTCCTCTATGAGAAGTTTTCACACCACATTCAGGCCAAGTACAATCTGTACAATTGAACATATGTAATTACATTTTACTTTGCCATTAGATTGGATTTTTATTAAATATACAAAATAATCTTTGAACGTCTTTGAATGGAGTTTATAGCTGGTGCAGATCAACAGGTACATATAAAAGTGTATCCTATATAGTTTGACTATCCCAATTGCATGTAACAGTCTCACCAGGGACAATGTCAGTTTAGGCCAAACAAAGGTGGACAAGGAGGTTTTAAGGGGGAGGGTCTATCCTCCTTGAAGCTACAGTAAACATATCTAGAGATCCAAACTAGAAGGGGAAACCTCCACTGAAAAACGTTTTTTTTGTTAGAAAACCCTCACCCACCAAGGTTACCCCATGGTGGCATGCTTCATCATTGGGTTTCCACCCCTTCTGCTGCAGAAAGAGGTGCGCTGTGAGCGATGGAATACGTGGGAGCACCGTTGGTATCAACAAGGTGAAATGCTAGGAAAGGAAAGAGTGGTGGGGTCTTGGTAAGTTAAAAATACTACCCTCTGGATGATACTACTAATTTAATATGTCTCACAGGGGTGTTAGGAGGGTGGGTATATTATGTACCTGTCCTCCTTAGTGGTCTACATGTTTCGGAGTTTACCCCTAAACTCCTCATCAGGACCAAAGGGATCTCCCCAGTATCACTCCTCGTGCGCCTACCACTAATGGAAGTACTACTACTATTCACCGTGGTATGGAGACATATACAATTAAATTAAGTACTACCTATCAGCGTCAATGTTCTGCTGGGCAAATCTGTGGAAGAAAGAGGGAAAAATAAAAGACGTAAATGCATCTATAAGGCGTGTGGTGCCCTTGTCACCATCACCCAGCCAAATGGCACCAGTAGATACACATAAAAACGAATAACAAGACGTACTACATAACACTACAAAACACTTAAAACATGTGAGGCACATCTAAGAAAACACACGTGCATGCGTGACCTACTTTCAATGTTTATGGTAATGGCATCATAGGTCCTCCGGGAGAGGGGATGTGCTTGTAGTCACACACTGGAAAACATATATAAATAAAAATAAATAAATATGCGGTGAAAGTCAGACCCAACAAGCGTGTTGTTACCACTGTAGGTGGTCTAGAGCATAGTGCACACTTACTTCTTCAAAGCGACACTACCGCCAATAACCTACTTCTCACCTCACTGCGGCCCGAATTCTACCACAATCCCTGTAGGGATCCAGTATTTGTAATGGAGAACTGCTTGCGCGTCCAGGCTTGTCGGCGTGTAAAAGACTAGATCGACGACCTTCAAAGATGGCGGTCGTCTGTGGCCTAAGGAAGGACTGCGAGGGCCCCGAAATATGGGTGCCCCTCCAGATGCCTGTATTGATATGGCATCACTTAACTTAAAAAAGGTCACACAACAAGGCCAGAGAAAAAGGGGGGTGGGGGCAGGGGAGAGAGTATGTGGGAAAGGAAAGAAAAATGAAGGAAAATTACAGAAAGAAAAAGGGAGAAAAATAAAGGGAAAAAAGAGGAGAGAGGGAAAAAAGAGAAGGGGGAAGGTAGAAAAGAGTGAGGGAGGAAGAGGGAGGATTACACAACATAAGAAAAATATACATGCAAGAAAATAATTTCTCTAGTTAGGGCTGAATAAAAGGGCCGAGAAGTGTCTTAATGGTAATTGAGGAATCCAAATGAGTTAAGTCCACATATGGTGTTGGACATCTAGGTGTCTTGCTCAAGTAGGGGGAACAGTTATTAATGTTGCATTAGTTGTTCCCATGGGATGTTTTCATTGAGACCATGTTAATGAGTGTGTAGTTTGAAGACCCAGCGCTGTTCCATTTTAAGAAGGAAGGACTTACACTTATCCTCCTTGTGATGTTCGAGAATGACCCATTGGTAATCATCTACTGTGTGGGCGCTAGCGATGTAATGGGAGGACATTTTTGTCATAGCCACACTTTAAGTTACTGCGATGTTCCCCTATGAGAATCTTTGCTTTGCGGGTAGTCATTCCAATGTAATGCAGATTGCATGGGCATGTAATCATAGAAACTACTCCTTGGATGTATCAATTGTTAAAACCTCTGATATCCCATGTGGAGTCTTTATTGAAAGTGACCCTCTTGGTTGCACGTGTAAAACGGCATACACTACAGTTGCCACATGGATAATGTCCTGTGGGTGGTGGTAGGAGGTTGGTGGTATTCAACCCTCTCTTGGGTTGGCATAGTTGGGTGTGTACCAGAATGTCCTTTATGCTTTTGCCATGTCTTTGGGAAAATATACGTTTGGGAAGGTTCAGGCGGCTGCTGTTTCGAATGCGCCAATGTTTGTTAATAATCTTATGTACCAGATTGGAGGCTAGATTAAATGTGGTGATACATATGGGTATTTCTCCTTTCTCTTTCGAAGGGGGGGGTGGTGTCCAAAAGGGCCTGCCTGTTGTAGTTGCATTTCAGAGCATGGCTGATGATTCTTAGGGGTAGTTCCTAGCCTCCAATTTGGATGCCAGGTTCTGAGCTTGCTGTTTGTAATCGGATACCTCTGAATAGTTTCTCCTGAGTCTGAGGAACTGGCCAAAGGGGAGATTCTCTCTCAGATGGAATGGGTGTGTGCTGTCAAATAGTAGCAAACAGTTCTTGGCTGTTGGTTTCTCAGGGGTAGTGGTTTTTAGAGTGCCATTCGTTGTTATAATGTTTAGGTCAAGGAAAACCAGTTGTTCTTTGCTCTTTGTAAGGGTGAATTTCAGTAACTGATCCTGCACGTATAGCCCAGCCAAAAAAAGGGCTATCTGTGTTTCCTCCCCATTCCAGATGGCTAGGATGTCATGGATGTATCTCTTCCATAGAGTAATGTTTTCCCTATATGGGTTGGTGGCTTTGAGAATTATTTCTTTCTCCAGATGATGGACGCAAAGCCCCGCTAGACTTGGAGCAAAGGTGCTTCCCATGCTGGTGCCATATTTCTGCAGGTGCAGGTTGTCTTTAAAACCCAAAATATTTTTGGTTAGTGCCCAGAAACAACACTCCAGAACCAGGTTGCGAGGAGTCTGATATTCCCAGTCTATATAAAAAATGACCTCCTCTATGATACGTAGAGTGTCAGAGTGAGGTAGACTAGTGTATAGGCTCTCTACATCCAAACCCAAAAGTGTTTCATTAGTGGGGTCAAAAACCATGTCATTCAGGAGACATAATACATCCTTCGTGTCCTTCAGATACATGTCTGTGCTTTGGACTATATGCCTTATAAAAGCATCGGTAAACCGGGACAAGGGCTCCAAAATTCAGTTTATACCGGACACAATGGGTCTCCCTGGTAGTGATTCCAGGTTTTATGGATTTTGGGTATAGTGTAAAAGTATAGGGTACCTGAGTTCCTGCTCATCAGAAAATTGCCCTCTTTCAGGGAAATACAGTTGTGTGCCAGTGCTTTCTCAACCATACTGCTGATCTTATTTTGCAGGAATCTAGTTGGATCCTCCTGTAGTTTTTGATAATTGCGTGCATCGCCAAGCAGTCTTAAACATTCATTCCTATAGTTGTCTGTGGTCTGGATGACCAGGGTGCCCCCTTAGTCTGCTGGCTGAATAACTATGCTTGTATTATTGGCTAGGTCTTGAAGCACTTTATTTTCTTCCCTTGTGGTATTATGGAATACATTCAGAGAGGTAGGATCAATGTCATTGATATCCTTCATAACTGCTTGTTCGAATGTCAAGACCTCTATTGTAATAGAAGCACTAGGTGATGTGAAGGAGGATTTGTTGCATAGACCAGTGTCACCCATAGTGGACATTCAATAGATGGACGGTCCCCGAAGTAGGATCTCAGTTTAACCTTCCTTATGAATTCATTGACCTCCATACACAACTTGAATTTGTCTAATGGGGCAGTAGGGACAAAGCCTAAACCTTTCTCCAGGACACTTATTTGTGCAGGGGTAAGTATCAAACCACTCAGGTTGCTTGGGCCTCATACTCTGAGTGAGCATCCTCCCCTGCTCTGCGTCCAGTGCCCCATGGACTTCCTACTGCGTCTTGGTCCTGCCCCTTGGGCGTCCCTGGCCCACTCCTAAAAAAGGCTGTTACTGTGGGTGATGGTTTCCCTGGGGGCCCCATTGTTCGAAAGGTAGGGGATACCCGTGAGGTGGCATGGGACCTTGTGCAACGGGCCCTGCATTACATGCGGGTGTATATGGGGTACATGGGCCACCCTCTCCCGGAGCTGAAACCTGTCCTCCTTGCTCTCCTATTACCGCCCCTGTCCAAAAAAAAAAGATTTTGTATTGGTGTCAGAATTACTGGAGCCTGAGTCAGATGAGTCTCAGTCAGTGTTGTACCCCGGGTTCCTCCCTGAGGGGATGTAATCCTCTCTGATGTAAGGGTACAGCTATTCATGGGAGAATTTACTGACATCTTTCTTGAGTATTTTGGTATTTAGTCTGTTATTAATATACATCATACCCATTGATGGATTGATTGAGCTACTCTAAGGGTTATTTGAGAGCCCCTGTTGACATAGATGCTTTCAGGCGAACCTCAATGGTGAGGATTTCGCTTTTGAGCTCCTCTGCAAGACGCATGGCTGTTTTTATAATCAAAATCAACTAATTGCGAGTGCAATGCTATGATATAAGTGACCAATCCTTTTTGAAAGCCGTGTCATTTTTAAAAATAAAAGGTTTGTTCCTCATTATCAGGCCCTGTGGTGCTGCACTCGCCCTTAGGTATTCAGTCATCATGATACCATGGGTCATGGTCTTCACCCGGTTACGTTTAAGGCTGTTAAATTCATCCCAACCTTTACTATCGCCTGTATTCCCAGGTGTGGGTGTATCACCAAATGGGGTTGATGATGCTAGGATCCTCTCAACCTGAAATTCACCCTAACGAAGAGCAAAGAACAACTGGTTTTCCTTGACCTAAACATTATAGCAACAAATGGCACTCTAAAAACCACTAACCATGAGAAACCAACAGCCAAGAACTATTTGCTACTATTTGACAGTGCACACCCACGCCATCTGAGAGAGAATCTCCCATTTGGCCAGTTCATCAGACTCAGATAAACTGTTCTAAGGTATCCGATAACAAACAGCAAGCTCAGAACCTGGCATCCAAATTGGAGTCTAGGAGCTACCCCCCAAGAATCATCAGCCATGCTATGAAACAAGCATGCAACAACAACAGGGAGGCCATTTTGGACACTCCCCCCCATTCGAAAGAGAAAGAAGAAAGGGCCATATGTATCACCACATTTAATGTAGCCTCCAATCTGGTACATACGATTATCAACAAATATTGGCGCATTCTGAACAGCGACCACCTGAACCTTCCCAAACCTATGTTTTCCCATAGACGTGGCAAAAGCATAAAGGACATACTGGTACACACCTGACCACGCCAACCCAAGAGAGGGTTGAATACCAACAACCTCTTACCACCACCCACAGGACATTATCCATGTGGCAACTGTAGTGTATGCCTTTTGGCAAGTGCAACTAAGAGGGTCACTTTCCATAAAGACTCCACATTGGAAAGCAGAGGTTTTACAAACAGTAACACCCAAGGAGTAGTTTATATGATTACATCCCCATGCAATATGCATTACATTGGAATGACTACCCGCAAAGCAAGGATTCGCATAGGAGAACATCGCAGTAACTTTCAACCTCTCCTTTTTTCTCTTTATTTATTCTTCTGTAATTTTCCTTCATTTTCTTTCATTTCCCACAACCCCTCTCCCCTGCCCCCCCTTTTTTTCCTGCCTCGGTGCGGAGTAGGTTACTGGCTGGAGTGTCGCTTTGAAGAAGTAAGTTTGCACTATGCTCTAGACCACCTGCAGTGGTAACAATGTGCTTGTTGGGTCTGACTTCCATCGCATATTTATTTATTTTTATTGATTTATATTTTCCAGTGTGTGACTACAAGCACACACCCCTCCCGGAGGACCTATGATGTCATTAGTATAAACACTGAAAGTAGGTCACGCATGCACAACGTGTGTTTTATTAGAGGGGCCTCATGTTTTTTAAGTGTTTGTAGTGTTTCTTATATGTAGTACGTCTTGTATTCGTTTTTATGTATAGTTACTGGTGGCATTCGGCTGGGTGATGGTGACAACGGCACCACACCCCAGAGAGATGCAATTACGTCTTTTATTTTTCCCTCTTTCTTCCACAGATTTGCCCAGCAGAACATTGACACTGATGGGTAGTGTTTAATTTAATTGTATATGTCACCTTACCACAGTGAATAGTAATAGGACTTCCATTAGTGGTAGGCGCACGAGGAGTGATACTAGGGAGATCACTTTGGTCCTGATGAGGATTTTAGGGGTAAACTCTGAAACATGTAGACCACTAAGGAGGACAGGTACATAATATACCCACTCTCTTAACACCCCTTTTTAATCATACCACCCCTGTGAGACATATTAAATTAGTAGTATCATCCAGAGGGTAGTATTTTTTACTTACCAAGGACCCACCACTCCTATCTTTTTCTAGCATTTCACATCGTTCATACCAACAGTGCTCCCACGTATTCTGTCGCTCGCTGCATGCCTCGTTCTGCAGCAGAATGGGAGGAAACCCAATGATGAAGTATGCCACCAAGAGGTAACTCTGGTGGGTCAGGGTTTTTCTAACAAAACAACATTATTTCTATGGAAATTTACCCTTCTGGGTTGGGTCTCTAAATATGTTTAATGTCAGTTTTAGGCCTAGTCAGTGGTAGAACATGCCATTTCTACTGTGCCAGAATTTTCACCATTAACTATTATGCACCCTACCTTGTGAGCAGCAAGGTCTGCTCAGGAGCAATTTGTTTAATATTTAATATCAGGTTTTCCTAACCTGTCAAAATGGTTATTAATTTCACAGACTAGACTCCCCTACACTACTCCAGTTGCTTCCAGATTGCTAGAAAAGCTTTACATATTTGTCAATCAAGATATGGACAGATAACCAGGGCTTCTTTGAAAATAATCGGGCATGGGCATTTGTACAATTTAAGGGTGATTATAAACACATTTTGAAAAGCACCTCTTTTTGAACACTTGACAAACGGAATTACACAAAATAATATTGTTTTTACATTTTCTATATATACTTCGGAATACATTGTCTGGGATGTTTTTTTACTTGAGCCCAACCACAATTCTCTGTACTCTGTGGGGTAGAGGTCCATATAGGATCTCCTTTGTGATGCTGAGTAGAAGAACGTAAGATTACGGCAGGGCCTTACCAGGTAGGCATGCTTAGTATTGTGCATCCAAGTTGATGGTAGTGAACAATAGTCATTCTCAACACAACATGAACCCTCTCTCTTGTTCAACTGACACTCATTAGGTGACAACGGATATTTAAATGCAATATATGGTAAAAAGATGGTGGTCCATAATCCCTGCCCACAAACCAGTGGTTTGGATTGGGAAATGGAAATGGTCAAATTAGAATGAACAGTATTCCAACTAGTAACTAGTTCAGCCTATTCGACCTTAAAGACATGGAAGCATGTGGGAAGTGGGACATGTATAGGATCTCCAAACTCAAAGATGTTTGTGCTAGTCATCTATGATTTTATTTAATCAACTATGCAATTAATTAGTGCTACTCAAGTCCCCAGCAATTAGGTAACTGCAGCTAGGACATGCTTTGAGAAAGTGTATTCATTGAAATAGCAACATCCCAAATACGTTCTCAACGCAAATATGGTGTTGGCTGACAACAAAGGAAATGTCCTAGATATACAAACTGCTAGTTCATAACTCATCCCACAAAATAAGTCTCCTGAGGACTCAGTGGCAGAAATGCCTGACCAATTTAAATATGCAAAGGGGAGTGGCACAATTTTACCCAAGTGATGTAGCAATCAAACGTGGACTCAGACAGGAGCAACAGAAAATTGTTCATAGGGATTTACTGCACACTCATACAGATATGTTTGGGAAGACAAATGATGATCTATGCTCTACGGTTAGGTGAACATTTTTTTGCCAAAATTTGGTAGTACTATAGGAGTAAGGTGTTTTGTGGTAAAGTGAAAAAAACACTTTCCAATCAAACCCCACAAAAATATATTCAACTGTTGTGTGATAGGACCGTTGGTTGCATCTTGTGGCATTGTCAAGATAACAACTAGAATTGAATTAAAACGTTTTAATAAAACATGGCTGCTACGGAACAAATACAATTGATTAGCATATAGAGATATTACTGATGTTTGGGTGCACTCTCACCGCTGTAATTGGAATTAATGTGAGAGATGCTTTATCACTGTTGCATTTGATACTGTATGCTGTTCTCTGATTGCCTACATTGATAGGACTTAATGTAACTTATTGGTATATGCCTGACCTTATATTGAATACTTACTTGATCATTATTGTATTCAATAAAAAATCATTCCTAAGTACTAGGTAATGTACAAGGTATATCAGACAGGTTCAAGCAAATAGTTTGTACTAAAAATATTTCAACCACTTAACTTTACTACAAGCACCTATATCTGATGGCTGTGTAGACCTTCACTATCTGTCATTTTGATGACTAGAAATGGTAAACAATTCTCTAGTAAAGTGAGAGCCTAATAGAATTGTTCATAAGAATGGCCTAAGGATGAACTATTTAACTCAGCATCATACTAACTAAGATGATTCCTTTATTAACTACTCAATTCTTTATCATAAACATAGATCCGACATTTATTGTAACCTGGTTAAATTCCCAAACTCCAACTCATTTAGCAACACAACCACATGCATGCAGTTTGTACAATTATACAAACTATAAAGCAGTTACTTTAATACATGATGAGTGAAGATTTGTGAACTCTCATCATCAGCCTCAGTTCAACTTCATTTTCACTCAGTAACTGAACTATCTTCACTATCCTCAGTGAACTGCTCAGTATTTATGGTTGTTTTCTCTTTCCAGGGAGCACAGTCTCTGGTCTGTGCATCAGTAGAAGGATTCTGATGATGGCTGCCTGATCCTTCTCTCTTTACATTTCTACATTTCTATTCAAGAGATTGCCTTCTATCCAAGTGCACATCATGCATATTGTTCACTTTGAATGTTGTATTATCCTGCTGTGTTTTGTGCCAATACTTCAATAAAGTAGCAAAAGCATACTAAATACTGTCTCATCCAAGTTACTGTGCCCCCTCTACAAAGGTTACAATGTTCATTAATTAAGTCAGAAGAATACTGTCTTAAGTAGAAAAGAGTTTTGGAGTGCATTGGTAACACTTCTATTTACAGCACATATAAAATGAATGTGTGGTATGAAGATCTTCAGGAAGAACAATTTTTATTACATTATTATTATTATTGCTGATAGTTGTAGGCTGTAATATTCTGACTCACTGCAAACCTTCCCTTAATGAGTTGTTTTGGACGTAAGATGACATCTTTATCATAGGATAGGAGATCATTCTTGGCACGTATGACACTTTTAATTTCAGTAGGTAAGTGCCAAATCTGTTAATTGTGTGTGTATTTTTGCAAGTACATCACACATAAGGCCTGGTGTCTGATACTCTTTTGCCCACAAGGCTCTGTGAGCAGAAAACAAAAGTACGGAAGGTATCTTAGAGCTCATTCATTCAGTTTTGCTTCTCATTTTGAATTATAAAGAGGTGGGGATACGAAAGAATACCAATCCTCCTTTGGAATCCCAGTGAAATGTATCAATAGTTTCCAACAGGGAGGAAGCAATAGTAGGGGAAGTAGGTAGTGGTTGGGATGACTACAGCCTGCTCCCCCTAAAGTGTTCCCAAATGGGAAACAGTTTTTTTTAAAATCAATACGTGTCATTTTAGTAGACAAAGGTCACATTAAAAATGTTTTATATGTTAAAGAAGTCTCTTGCAGGCCACCATCCCTACATTCACATGGCTTTAAGGCGGCTGAAATTGTGATCTGCCTGGTTAATATGTCAAATTGCTTTGCAGTTCACAAACCAGCTGGCTTACAATTTGGACATCCTGGTTCGCAAATAGGGATTAGTACATCAGGCACGTAAGGACAAACAAAGAAGCTTCTCTGGCAGTGATTTCTTTTGACAGCGAAGCAAAAACGAATATTAGGTCTAATGTTAAAGAAGTCATTCAGAAATACTTGGGAGGACCCACCTTACAAAAGCCTAAAAGGACTGATGGGTTTTGAGGACTGCCTCAATTATACTAAACCAACAGACAACATGTACCTAGGAAACGGGTGCCGTCCACTGAGTAGCTGGATCCTTTTTCTATGAAAACGGAGATAAGAGAAATTTTTAAATCCTAAAGATAGGAAACAAAACAACGCGTATTAGTAACTTAGAGTAATATTTTGTTTCTCACACAGACTGTAAGAAAACTACGAAGGCATTTAAAGTTGAAATAAAATACCTTTGACACTATCCTGGGAAAATATTAGATAAGGCGCAAATGGAATCTTCAGAAGAGCTTAAATTGCAATAACAATACACTAGAACCTTACATATAGTTCCATGAACTGTCACACTTTAAAGAAAGGAATGATTGATGCCTTCCGACATTAAAACACATCCCTGTGTTGTACTTTAATTTCCTTTACCTATTTCTTTCTCTCCTTGTCTTTCTTGCACTCTCTCTTTCTTTCTCTCTTTCTCTCACATGTGCTCTTCTAAACCTCACACATATGTTCTCTATATCATAGAAAGTGAATATGTTGTGGCAATTTGACATCGAAGGACCAGATTCATTAGATCTAGATGTGGGGCCACTCATGACAAAATTAAATCCGGATAACAGTAGAGCACAAAACAACAACTGTACGTCTGAGTAGGAGAAAATGGCTTTGAAGCAGCAACTATCATCGTACATGTCTAAACAACTGTCAGCATCCACTGTTCAAATGTTCTGTTGGGATAGTTAGATAAAGGTTTGAAATATGAGGTTATAGCCATTAAGATAACCTATATGTAGGTATGGATATGAGGGGTGTAGGCCCTGGCCCTATTTTCCTCAACAGAGTTGTAGCACAGCTAATGGGACTCATGGCGATGAACTAAAACCTAATCACCAGTAATACAATGACAAACAATTGAGACACTTGTTAGAGCATTGTCACTAAGATACTTAGATCACACTTTACATCAATTTATCAAGTCAATTCCCTCACATATTCATCTCAGGTTTTGACTAGTCTGCAGCCACAAGTGGGGGACAAACCTAGTACCATTTCAGAGCAATATACTTTTGAAATAGCTGTAGGGTCCACCAAGTAGGTATCACTCACTTTCTTACTTAATCATAGCACTGCTCACATTTATTTATGTATTTAGACATTATAGGGGTCATTACAAGTGTGGTGGTCAGACCGCCAGGGAACTGCCAGCACCACAAGGATCTTGGATCCCGGCAGTCTGGAGGTGGCAGAGATCCAAAACCTCTAAGGCAGCGCTGCCCTGGGGATCATGACCTCGTTCTCTGCCAGCCTTTTCATGGCAGTAACACCGCCATGAAAAGGCTGATGGGGAGCAGGTACAGGGGGCCCCCTGCCGAGCACCATCGCAGTGATCACTGTTTGCTGTACAGACAGTTAACATAGTGAGGGTACTGGTGCACCTGGCTTGGTACAGTATTGCCGCCGGCTTGATCATGAGCCAGTGACAATGCTGTTGTCTGTGCCCGCTAGGCCAGTGGGAGGAAACGTAGCAGGAATCTCTTAATGACTACGATGGAGAGGTCACCGCGTAGGTGGCAGCCACCCCGTTGGGAGTTTGGTGGACTGACTTTTCCATCCGTCAAACTCATAATGACCCCCATATGTTAATGATATATGAGTAATTAATTTAAATATTTATATCACAACTTAATAACTGACTCCTCATCTAAGTAAGCCTAGCTAATTAAAGTAGAAATACATTAATTTACTATTGCAGGGAGAGATTGTAATTAACTACTAAATCCAAATTGTAGGTAAAGAGGACATTGCTTATAATGGCCATACACTAGAAAGGCATATGAATAATCTTCATTTGTCGTAATGTTTGTCTGCTGAAATTGGCCACTGAAGTAGAAAGGGATTTGGCACCCCACATTAGGTCAGCTATCATTGAATATGATCTGGATATTACTCAAAACTGTTTTTTATGAAGAATATGAACAAGTAGAGCTCACCTTCCATTGATGATATACCACATTCTTCTGAATCAACATGGGGCTGTTTTGATACAAGGAGCTCGTCATTCACATAAGGTTTCTTGTTGAAATCCTCTGATGCTGTAAGTGATACAGAACACTGAGAAATGTGAATTTGACAAGCATGAGCTTAGGTTTGTTTGCCATTTCCTTTCCTGGCAAGGAATACAGGTGGAGCCATGAGAGATTTGGAAATACCTCTTCCTCAGTAGATGAGTTAGACCTCAGATCATTTCTGGGTATGGCCAGCTATTTTTCTCACCACAAGAACTCTGTTCACACCCTAAACAAGACATAGCATTCAACAGGTCATGCAAATGTTAACTGGCATCAGAAGACCTGAGATGGTCTTCTCGCAGGCTATGCATCAAAATTTGACTCTGATCTTTGCACAGAACTCATAGAAAATGTCAGTGCAGTGGGTTTAGTTACCAACGTTTTTCAACACATGCCCAGTGAGGAGTGAGTAAGGTAAGTGATGTTGTATCCGGTCAGTTAAAATGTTTATTCGTGGTCCACCCCATTAAACAATCACATAATACATAATTTGTACATTTTTATATAAAACATAATATAGAAAATCAATATAACATAATACTTGAATAACATTAAAATTAAAGTACAATTGATGTTACACAATTCCCTATTAACTGCTGCTTTGTTTAAACAATCAGAGGCAGACAACTGGTGATGCTTCCACAGACGCACATCTCTGCATTCAGGTTGAGAAATTATATAGAACATTTTTATCTTTCTAGCATATGCTAGAATAATGAAATCCATTATGAACTAATAAATACTACTAAACAAATAGAACGTAATTGATAAAATGGTTATGCTGTGACATAAGAAATTTGGGCAAGCCAACAACAATAGTTTCACTAGAATCTAAAAATTCTTAAAGCAGGTGCATATTGTAGCACCTCAATCTGACTTCGTAGAGGGACAACTGATTTTCTGCTCTAGATTTATAAACTGTACAGAAAAACAATACATGTTCTACAGTCCCAATTATATTTCTTCACACTAGATTTTAATCACTGATAGAGTCTTCTGTAGCCTCTTTGCTATGAAATCCATTTAAGGAAAGAATTCCATCCCTAAATTTAGCATATAGCTATTTAGCCAAGGGTGGGTATTGTGGATTTAAACTCTAAGAATGTAAAAGTAAAACTTCCTGACTAGGAGCAACACAACACAAACCGTTCTCCAAAACATGAAGCCAAAATTTCTATTTTATGAGATCATTTGCCATCTGTGTAGCTTCCATTGGGGTTGTATATAAGGCTGCCAGACCTAAAATGCTTATCCGTGCTTTGACAAATTTCTACCCAGGAACTTTGTAAGTGGAATTCACAGCAATGACCTCCTCTAATGCCATTCCATAAGAAAAAATAATTCTGTAGCCCCGATTCACCTCCAGTAGAGCAGAGGTCTCCCATATCTATCTGAAGAGGTATGAGGTACTCTGGTCAAATTGACCATAGACCTGAGAAATGTTTTTTCTATTTTTACCTGATTATGCACCTTAGAGTGCCCCCTGAGTTCTACATCATATAAGGTCTACCCCCAATGCTTGTACATCCTATAGCTGTAGTAGAAGTGAGACTGATTTTGCTAGGGTAATTTTAGGAGGTCTTATAGTCCACCAGCTATGTTGTTGCAATATAGGCATGATCTCGCTAATCCAAGACATTGTATCACTAACTCTTTCGAACTATACCCCTTTATGTTTAAGTTTGAGGGTGTCCCAAGATTTTCTTCTGTGTGTGGAAGACCATGAATTTGGTCTTAGCTGTGTTCACTTCAAACCCTCAATGCCTTCAGAAGTCTTTAAATCAATGTAAGTAAATCAAGTATTGGAGATAAATAGTGTATCATCTGCAAATAGGAATGCACGAGTATTATGAAGGGTACAATTTTGTCAGAGAAACCTATCTCCTTTAAAACTAGCCAAAATGTTTCTTGCTGTATCAGGTCAAAAGCAAACCTAAGGCGTCCTTTGCCAAGTACCACAGTTTTACAGTATAACAGCATAAATCTGAACATTTGGTCAAACCTGTTTTTTCTAAAACCAGTTCGTAGGTCTGACAGGATGCCATACTCGTCTGTCCAGTCTCATAGTTTATCTAGTATTTGTCTACAAAAAGACTTTGGAGACTATTTATAAAACTGGGAAGTCAATATTTGCCTGGACTGTTCCTCTGTCCCTTTTCATAATTAGAATAATCTCTGCACCTAGACCATGTGGTAGGAATTTTAGTACTATTTAAGGTTCTATTAGACAATGTGTTCACCTAAGTGCTTCAGATTTATATGTCTGAAGGAAAGAAACATACTGGTATCTTATCAAGACCAGGTGCCAATGCCTTTGATTGCTTGTAGGGTATCTGCTAGGGTTATTTCCAAAGGTTTTCTTTGTTTAGAGACATAAGATCAACTTGAGTCATATGTCACTACGTGGGTGATCATTTGAAAGATATAGACTAGTAAAATGGTCAAGGCTCTTTCAGTCACTACGTACTACTAAGTGCAAAGATAGCTTGTTTTTGTGTCAGTGGCTTCATTTACTCTATTATTATGATCCGATTCCCTTTTTGCTGTCATCAAAGTGTTTTCAAATAGATAACTTGCATTTATGAAACAGTCACCATTTTTTGTCCAAACTGTAGCCATCTTATATATCATCATATCCAGATCTGCATTCCTTACCTTTCTAAGAGATTATTTTAGAAAAGGTAGCATTCTACTTCATCTCACTATAAGAAAAGTTCCGTAAGGAGATGAAGATTTCTTCATGAACCTTAATAACCATATCATGACCAGACTGTTTTTGCCACAATTTGTCTAGGCCCTCCTCTTGTACATCCTAGGTATTGTTTCTGGATAAAGGCCCCCAATTGATTTCTAATCTGTTATTTGAGATACAGGGTGCCCTTTCTAGCATTATAGTGTCTGAGATTTTGCTGTGCAGAAGAGTGCCTTTAATAGTCAGACTAAGGACATTCTGGTCTCTATCATGTGGCTCGATAATAGCCATATCATTATGGCCAGCAAAAGGTAGTCTAACTCACTAGTATGGCTAGATCTATTATAAGTATGTCTTCCAACAGTGTCAGAGTGTAGGAGGCTGGACTGGCTTGTAGTGAGTACCAAGGGGTACTTACACATGGCACCAGGCCCAGGTATCCCTTATTAGTGTATAGGGTGTCTAGCAGCTTAGGCTGATAGATAATGGTAGCTTAGCAGAGCAGCTTAGGCTGAACTAGGAGACAAGTGAAGCTCCTACAGTACCACTAGTGTCACTTGCACAATATCATAAGAAAACACAATACACAGATATACTAAAAATAAAGGTACTTTATTTTTATGACAATATGCCAAAGTATCTCAGTGAGTACCCTCAGTATGAGGATAGCAAATATACACAAGATATATGTACACAATACCAAAAATATGCAGTATAGTCTTAGAAAACAGTGCAAACAATGTATAGTTACAATAGGATGGAATGGGGACACATAGGGATAGGGGCAACACAAACCATATACTCCAAAAGTGGAATGCGAACCACGAATGGACCCGAAACCTATGTGACCTTGTAGAGGATCGCTGGGACTGTAAGAAAACAGTGAGGGTTAGAAAAATAGCCCACCCCAAGACCCTGAAAAGTGAGTGCAAAGTGCACTAAAGTTCCCCAAAGAGCACAGAAGTCGTGATAGGGGAATTCTCCAGGAAAGACACAAACCAGCAATGCAACAACGATGGATTTCCAAACGAGGGTACCTGTGGAACAAGGGGACCAAGTCCAAAAGTCACAAGCAAGTCGGAGATGGGCAGATGCCCAGGAAATGCCAGCTGTGGGTGCAAAGAAGCTGCTACTGGACAGTAGAAGTTAAGGATTCTGCAGGAACGACAAGGGCTAGAAACTTCTCCTTTGGAGGATGGATGTCCCACATCGTGAAGAGTCGTACAGAAGTGTTTTCTTGCCGAAAGACTGACAACAAGCCTTGCTAGCTGCAAATCATGCGGTTAGGGTTTTTGGATGCTGCTGTGGCCCAGGAGGGACCAGGATGTCGCCAATTGCGTCAGGGGACAGAGGGGGCGCCCAGCAAGACAAGGAGCCCTCTCAGAAGCAGGCAGCACCTGCAGAAGTGCTCGAACAGGCACTACAAAGAGGAGTAAAACAGTGCTCACACGAAGTTGCACAAAGGAGTCCCACGCCGCCGGAGGACAACTTAAAAAGTCGTGCAATGCAGGTTAGAGTGCCGTGGACCCAGGCTTGGCTGTGCACAAAGGATTTCCACCGGCAGTGCACAGAGGCCAGAGTAGCTGCAAAAGATGCGGTTCCCAGCAATGCAGTCTGGCGTGGGGAGGCAAGGACTTACCTCCACCAAACTTGGACTGAAGAGTCACTGGACTGTGGGAGTCACTTGGACACAGTTGCTGGATTCAAGGGACCTCGCTTGTTGTGCTGAGAGGAGACCCAGCGGACCCGTGATGCAGTTCTTTGGTGCCTGCGGTAGCAGGGGGAAGATTCCGTCGACCCACGGGAGATTTCTTCAGAGCTTCAAGTGCAGAGAGGAGGCAGACTACCCCCACAGCATGCACCACCAGGAAAACAGTCGAGAAGGCGGCAGGATCAGCGTTACAGAGTTGCAGTAGTCGTCTTTGTTACTTTGTTGCAGTTTTGCAGGCTTCCAGCGCGGTCAGCAGTCGATTCCTAGGTAGAAGGTGAAGAGATAGATGCAGAGGAACTCTGATGAGCTCTTGCATTCGTTATCTAAGGAATTCACCAAAGCAGAGACCCTAAATAGCCAGAAAAGAGGGTTTGGCTACTTAGGAGAGAGGATAGGCTAGCAACACCTGAAGGAGCCTATCAGACGGAGTCTCTGACGTCACCTGCTGGCCCTGGCCACTCAGAGCAGTCCAGTGTGCCAGCAGCACCTCTGTTTCCAAGATGGCAGAGGTCTGGAGCACACTGGAGGAGCTCTGGGCACCTCCAAGGGGAGGTGCAGGTCAGGGGAGTGGTCACTCCCCTTTCCTTTGTCCAGTTTTGCGCCAGAGCAGGGCTGAGGGGTCCCTGAACCGGTGTAGACTGGCTTATGCAGAAATGGGCACCATCTGTGCCCATGAAAGCATTTCTAGAGGCTGGGGGAGGCTACTCTTCCCTTGCCTTAACACCTTTTTCCAAAGGGAGAGGGTGTAACACCCTCTCTCTGAGGAAGTCCTTTGTTCTGCCTTCCTGGGCCAAGCCTGGCTGGACCCCAGGAGGGCAGAAACCTGTCTGAGGGGTTGGCAGCAGCAGCAGCTGCAGTGAAACCCCTGAAAAGGCAGTTTGGCAGTACCCGGGTCAGAGCTACAGACCCGTGGGATCATGGGATTGTGCCAACAATGCCAGGATGGCATAGAGGGGGCAATTCCAAGATCTTAGACATGTTACATGGCCATATTCGGAGTTACCATTGTGAAGCTACACATAGGTATTGACCTATGTGTAGTGCACGCGTGAAATGGTGTCCCCGCACTCACAAAGTCTGGGGAATTTGCCCTGAACTATGTGGGAGCACCTTGGCTAGTGCCAGGGTGCCCACACACTAAGTAACTTTGCACCTAACCTTTACCAGGTAAAGGTTAGACATATAGGTGACTTATAAGTTACTTAAGTGCAGTGAAAATGGCTGTGAAATAATGTGTGCATTATTTCACTCAGGCTGCAGTGGCAGGCCTGTGTAGGATTTGTCAGAACTCCCTATGGGTGGCAAAAGAAATGCTGCAGCCCATAGGGATCTCCTGGAACCCCAATACCCTGGGTACCTCAGTACCATATACTAGGGAATTATATGGGTGTTCCAGTATGCCAATGTGAATTGGTGAAATTGGTCACTAGCCTGTTAGTGACAATTTGGAAAGAAATGAGAGAGCATAACCACTGAGGTTCTGGATAGCAGAGCCTCAGTGAGACAGTTAATCATAACACAGGTAACACTTTCAGGCACACTTATGAGCACTGGGGCCCTGGCTGGCAGGGTCCCAGTGACACATACAACTAAAACAACATATATACAGTGACAAATGGGGGTAACATGCCAGGCAAGATGGTACTTTCCTACACAACCGCCCCCCCCCCCCCAAACGAAGGACAATAAGACTAGTCATTACCTGATGGGTCTTCATTGTCTAAGTTGAAAATATCTGGAGAGTCATCTACATTGGAGTGGGTACTCCAGGTCTATGTTCCACTGTATAGTCCATTCCCTGTAGGGATATGGACCACCTCAACAATTTAGGATTTTCACCTTTCATTTGTTTTAGCCAAAGTAGAGGTTTGTGGTCTGTCTGAACAATGAAGTGAGTGCCAAACAGGTATGGCCTCAACTTCTTCAGTGCCCAGACCACAGCAAAGGCCTCCCTCTCTATGGCAGACCAACACTTTTCTCTAGGGATCAACCTCATGCTGATAAAAGCAACAGGTTGATCCTGGCCCTCAGAATTAAGTTGTGATAGGACTGCCCCTACTCCTAATTCAGATGCATCAGTTTGGACATAGAATTTTTAAGAGTAACAAGGGCTTTTCAGGACAGGTGCAGAGCACATGGCCTGCTTCAGCTCCTCAAAAGCTTTCTGACAGTTTGCTGTCCATAATACCTTTTTAGGCATTTCTTTGAAGTGAGGTCATTAAGAGGGGCTGCAATGGAGCCATAGTTCTTTATGACCTCCTATAGTACCCAGTGAGGCCTAAAAAGGCTCTCACCTGAGTCTGAGTAGTAGGGGGAACCCAATCTAAAATAGTTTGGATTTTCCCCTGTAGTGGTGCAATCTGTTCTCCACCAACCAGGTGTCCCAGATAAACCCACCTTCCCCTGCCCTATCTGGCACTTTGAAGCCTTGATAGTAGGCCTGCCTTTTGCAGGGCCTCTAAACTTTCCATAGGTGGACCAGGTGATCATCCCAGCTGGAGCTAAAGACAGCTATATCGTCCAGATATGCTGCACTAAAAGCTTCCAGCTCTTGCAGGACTGTGTTCACCAACCTCTGAAAAGTGTCAGGTGCATTTTTCAATCCAAAAGGCATTACTGTGAATTGGTAATGGCCTCCAATGGTTGAAAATGCAGTTTTAGCTTTTGCATCTTCTGATAATTTGATCTGCCAATACCCTGCAGTCAAGTCAAAAGTGCTTAGATACTTGGCAGATGCCAGTGTATCTATGAGCTCATCTGCCTAGGTATAGGGTGAGCATCAGTTTTGGTTACCTGGTTGAGACCTCTGTAGTCTACACAAAACCGCATTTCCTTCTTTCCATCCTTGGAATGAGGTTTTGGTACAAGTACCACAGGAGAGGCCCATGGACTTTCAGAGTGCTCAACCACTCCCAGTTCTAACATTTTCTGTACCTCTTGCTTAATGCAGTCTCTGACATGGTCAGGCTGCCTATAGATCTTACTTTTGACAGGCAAGCTGTCTCCAGTATCTATAGTGTGCTCACACCAAGAAGTGGTACCTGGCACAGTAGAGAAGAGTTCAGAAAACTGACCCAGGAGATTTATGCAGTGGTCTTTCTGCTCAGCAGTAAGACAATCTGCCAGTACAACACCTTCCACTAGAGCATCTTGTTCTGTGGAAGAGAAGAGATCAGGGAGAGGATCACTGTCTTCTTCCTGTCCCTCATCAGTTGCCATGAGCAGGGTGAGATCAGCCCTGTCATAGTAGGGTTTCAGGCGATTGACATGGAGCACCCTAAGGGGACTCCTGGCAGTGCCTAAGTCAACTAAGTAGGTGACTTCACCCTTTTTCTCAACAATTGTCTGGGGTCCACTCCATTTATCTTGGAGTGCTCTTGGGGCCACAGGCTCCAAGACCCACACTTTCTGCCCTGGTTGGTACTGAACCAAAACAGCCTTCTGGTCATGCCATTGCTTCTGGAGCTCTTGGCTGGCCTGAAGGTTTTTACTGGCTTTTTTCATGTACTCAGCCATCCTTGATCTGAGGCCAAGTACATAGTCCACTATGTCTTGCTTTGGAGCTTTTAAAGGTTGTTCCCAACCCTCCTTAACAAGTGTTAGGGGACCTCTCACAGGGTGTCCAAAGAGGAGTTCAAAGGGGCTGAAGCCCACTCCTTTCTGGGGTACCTCCCTGTAAGCAAAAAGGAGGCATGGTAAAAGGATATCCCATCTCCTGCGGAGTTTTTCAGGGAGTCCCATAATCATGCCTTTGAGAGTTTTGTTAAATCTCTCCACCAGTCCATTTGTTTGTGGATGATAGGGTGTGGTGAACTTGTATGTAACACCACACTCCTTCCACATGGCCTTTAAGAAAGCAGACATGAAATTGCTTCCCCTGTCTGATACCACCTCTTTTGGGAAGCACACCCTGGAAAAGATTCCCAGGAGGGCCTTTGCCCACTGCAGGAGCTGTAGTGGTCCTTAGAGGATTTG